>NC_085991.1:56232489-56406881 GCF_030014385.1 Trichomycterus rosablanca | reverse complement strand
CTGTGTGTGTGTGTGTGTGTGTGTGTGTCCACGTACTCGGCCCATGAATCTCATTCTGATACCAGGGGTTACCATTCGTGTTCTTGAACGATTATTGCATTTTTGTGCTTATCATATGTTTTGTTTTGTTTTTTTTGTGTGTGTGTTGTGTGTCATAGGTTCGTGGTCTCGTGGATGTGTGGGTCGTGTGCTGCCCACCTCGGCCACGGACGGATCTTCTGCTCCAAGTCTGACTCGGATCATGTCCTGCTGAAATAAATAAATAAAAGGTAGGCAAATAGTTAGACATACACATGGATTGATGGATGCTTTACTGATCCCCAAGGAAATAAAAGTCCCTGTGGTACAATACAACACACATCATTGACATTACAAACCAGCAAAAAGGACATGTTTGAGTTTCAACCAATGGGATTCCAAACATTTGCATACGGCCAATAGGAGAGCAGACATTTGCATACTGCTACCTCCAGCCAATAGGAGAGCAAAGATTAGCATACGTCTCATTTCAATGCCACTAATTTGAATGCCGCCTCTGGTTTTAACTCTTAACCTATGAGCAAAACCCTAACCACGCCCCCAATCCAAGGCCTAACCCCAAGCTAACCCCAAGCTAACCCCAGACTTACTGCAAGGTGGCACCTGCTGTTTAGGTTAGGAACTGCATCTAACCCCAAGCTAACCCCAGACTTACTGAAAGCTGGCACCTGCTGTTTAGGTTAGGAACTGCATCTAACCCCACATGAAATTAAGAAACCCAAATGAAAGGGCACATTTTCTGCATAATTGCACAGCTTGTAACCCTTGTAACCAATCATGGCTACATCTCTGTAGCAAGCTTTAGGAGCTGAGAAATCGATCCAAGTTTGAATTAGGGCCTGTTTATGTAGCTGCAGACAGTTCTCTTGTCCTTTATGTTCCACGTTTCCTTAATTTTAACCATAACCTAATCCCTAATTATTCTAACCCCAACCTCAATAAACCTAATCTTAACCATTACCTAATCCCTAATTATTCTAACCCCAACCTCAATAAACCTAATCTTAACCATTACCTAATCCCTAATTACTCTAACCCCAACCTCAATAAACCTAATCTTAACCATTACCTAATCCCTAATTACTCTAACCCCAACCTCAATAAACCTAATCTTAACCATAACCTCATTCCTAATTATTCCAACCCCAACCTCAATAAGCCTAATCTTAACCATAACCTAATCCCTAATTACTCTAACCCCAACCTCAATAAACCTAATCTTAACCATTACCTAATCCCTAATTACTCTAACCCCAACCTCAATAAACCTAATCTTAACCATAACCTAATCTTAACCATCACCTAATCCCTAATTACTCTAACCCCAACCTCAATAAACCTAATCTTAACCATCACCTAATCCCTAATTACTCTAACCCCAACCTCAATAAACCTAATCTTAACCATAACCTCATTTCTAATTATTCCAACCCCAACCTCAATAAGCCTAATCTTAACCATAACCTAATCCCTAATTATTCTAACCCCAACCTCAATAGACTCATCTCAACGATGACCTTACCCCAATTATTTACCATAACCCAACCCCTAATTACTCTAACCCTAAGCTTAATAAACCTAATTTCAACCCAATTCCCAATTATTCCCGTATCTCGGACGCCTTTAGGACCAGGGTCACGGGGCTCCGATATGTCGCTCGTGCCTACGCGCGGTCCGTCGTACTCTGGTCCGGTGGGCCTACGACATCCGGTTCCCTCGCGGGACCTCCGCACGTCGTCTGGGGCCTGACGACTACTCGCGTACGCGTCGGGGCCCGTGTCTCGGCCGCCTTTCGGACCACGGTGACGGGGCTCCGATATGTCGCTCGTGGCCGGGCCCCCTCCGACGTGCTCGGTTTCGGTGCGCCTACGTCCTACGGTTCCGCCGCGGGACCCCGAAACGTGGTTTTTTGGGCCTACTCGCGTACGCGTCGGGGGCCCGTATCTCGGCCGTCTTTCCACGCGGGACCGCGGGGCTCCGATATGTCGCTGGTAGGTTGGACCTGCACGCCCTGTGCGATTTTGGAGGTCCTACGACGTTTCTTCGAATTTTCCCGATTATTTGACTGAGTGTAGACTAGGGTCAGATCGGCCGCATTCTCTTAATCCGGGAACCTTGCACCATATGGTCGCTGCTTCCCGGCTTAAGGATCTGACCTCTGCAGGGCATGTTCGGAACTGCATCGACATTAAGAAAAGGAAATAAGAAACCCGATGAAACGGCACATTTTCCAGTGTTAGTGCACAGCTTGAAGTTTGTTCTTCTGACCAATCGTTGCTACATCTATGCTGTAGCAGCCTCAAGAGCTGAGAAATCCCATTTTGAATGAATTAAAAGTCAATCGGCGTCTATCCCAGTGGGTTCGGACACCAGCTCTGAATATCCTTCATGAACATAATATCATTGTATGTTGTGTTTGTCTGGATTGAGCTTTTTACATGAAATTATTTACACACTTTATGAACAGATTTTGGAAAGCTCTTTCACTTTGCATTGGAAACACTACATTTCAAGCCGACCACTTCTCCCTGCTCACAGCTGGAAACGCACCGCTCGTTTTTAACCCTCTGCTGCCATCTACTGGACGTTTTCGGTTACAACGTCCTCATGTACTTTTAGAAGTCATACAGCACCAGTTTGTAGGACTTTCAAGGTAGAATGAACCACCTCGTACCCCCCCAACGACACCAGCTATCTTTTTTTGTACCCCCACTGCCTAATTACTTTTACTGGGCTCCAATCTTTAAGTCAGAAGAATGTCAACCGATTTTTGTACCTCATTACAAAACAAACCCCAAGCTAACCCCAGACTTACTGCAAGGTGGCACCTGCTGTTTAGGTTAGGAACTGCATCTAACCCCAAGCTAACCCCAGACTTACTGAAAGCTGGCACCTGCTGTTTAGGTTAGGAACTGCATCTAACCCCAAGCTAACCCCAGACTTACTGAAAGCTGGCACCTGCTGTTTAGGTTAGGAACTGCATCTAACCCCAAGCTAACCCCAGACTTACTGCAAGGTGGCACCTGCTGTTTAGGTTAGGAACTGCATCTAACCCCAAGCTAACCCCAGACTTACTGAAAGCTGGCACCTGCTGTTTAGGTTAGGAACTGCATCTAACCCCACATGAAATTAAGAAACCCAAATGAAAGGGCACATTTTCTGCATAATTGCACAGCTTGTAACCCTTGTAACCAATCATGGCTACATCTCTGTAGCAAGCTTTAGGAGCTGAGAAATCGATCCAAGTTTGAATTAGGGCCTGTTTATGTAGCTGCAGACAGTTCTCTTGTCCTTTATGTTCCACGTTTCCTTAATCTTAACCATCACCTAATCCCTAATTACTCTAACCCCAACCTCAATAAACCTAATCTTAACCATCACCTAATCCCTAATTACTCTAACCCCAACCTCAATAAACCTAATCTTAACCATAACCTCATTCCTAATTATTCCAACCCCAACCTCAATAAGCCTAATCTTAACCATAACCGAATCCCTAATTACTCTAACCCCAACCTCAATAGACTCATCTCAACGATGACCTTACCCCAATTATTTACCATGACCCAACCCCTAATTACTCTAACCCTAAGCTTAATAAACCTAATTTCAACCCAATTCCCAATTATTCCAACCCCAACCACAATAAACTCCATTTCAACCATAACCCAACTCCCAATTATTCTAACCCTAATCCTAATAAACCTTCCAACTAGAACCTAACCTTCATTTACACTGTCCCCAATCACAATAAATGAAATTTCAATTATAGTTCAGTCCATAATTATATCAACTCTAACCTTAATAAACCTAATTACAACTTCAACCCAATTTCCAAGTACTTTAAATTCAATACACTGAAGCTCTACTACAACCTAATCTTTGATCATCCTAGCCCTGACCCCAAATAAACTGAATTTTAACCGCAATCTAATCACCCATCATCCTAACCCCAATTTAGATTAAAACTAGACTGACTACAACCCACCCTACCTACAATTAATTCAACTTCGACCTCAATAGATATATTTCTAACCCTGACCTACCTTAACCACCTTGACCATAAATTATACAATATAATTGATTGACCTAAAACATAATTTAAAATGGAAACCCCCAAAATCAATCGATATCCTATGTAATATTAATGAAATAAAAAAGGAATAAGGAAAAAAAGGTTATACCACAAGAGGGACACCTGAGGGCGCCACAGTCAACATGAAGTCCTCGAGGATGTTTGGGTATGGATATGGACGTTTGTGTAATATTTTTTGCCACAAGCAAACCAAGAATACACACCGTAGAGAAGTTTAAAGAGCCAAGCGCGCTGAGAACACGACGGTAAACACTTTACAACATGTGTACATAACTAAACATATACTAACACCTAACTACCAGTTTATTAACAATGAATTAATACATCGACTGATAGTGAGTGCATCATGAATTATTGATGAATTAATGATATGTATACATTAACAAATTAATGAGTGACATATGAATAGACTAGGGTTAAATTGGGCCTATTCGGTGCGTACTCTCTCTTAAGCTGGGAAGCCTCGACTTCCCGGCTTGACGGAATCCTAAGGCACCGCTCATTTTTGATCCTCTGCTGCCATCTTTTGGAATAGTCATGCCACATCACTTAGTATGATTTCAGGTTTTTCAACAGCTCATATTCCAAAAAATACCAAACCTTGGCTACCTGATAAGTCAGAAGAATGTCAACCGAACTGTTCACATCTTGTTCAATCGATTCAGGTACTTTACTGTTCTGTTCCTTTATTTTTTATTGTTATTTTTTAACATTACACACACTGCCAATTGCCTGTGTGTGTGTGTGTGTGTGTGTGTGTGTGTCTGTGTCTGTGTCTGTGTGTGTGTGTGTGTGTGTGTGTGTCCACGTACTCGGCCCATGAATCTCATTCTGATACCAGGGGTTACCATTCGTGTTCTTGAACGATTATTGCATTTTTGTGCTTATCATATGTTTTTTTTTGTTTTTTTTGTGTGTGTGTTGTGTGTCATAGGTTCGTGGTCTCGTGGATGTGTGGGTCGTGTGCTGCCCACCTCGGCCACGGACGGATCTTCTGCTCCAAGTCTGACTCGGATCATGTCCTGCTGAAATAAATAAATAAAAGGTAGGCAAATAGTTAGACATACACATGGATTGATGGATGCTTTACTGATCCCCAAGGAAATAAAAGTCCCTGTGGTACAATACAACACACATCATTGACATTACAAACCAGCAAAAAGGACATGTTTGAGTTTCAACCAATGGGATTCCAAACATTTGCATACGGCCAATAGGAGAGCAGACATTTGCATACTGCTACCTCCAGCCAATAGGAGAGCAAAGATTAGCATACGTCTCATTTCAATGCCACTAATTTGAATGCCGCCTCTGGTTTTAACTCTTAACCTATGAGCAAAACCCTAACCACGCCCCCAATCCAAGGCCTAACCCCAAGCTAACCCCAGACTTACTGAAAGCTGGCACCTGCTGTTTAGGTTAGGAACTGCATCTAACCCCAAGCTAACCCCAGACTTACTGAAAGCTGGCACCTGCTGTTTAGGTTAGGAACTGCATCTAACCCCAAGCTAACCCCAGACTTACTGAAAGCTGGCACCTGCTGTTTAGGTTAGGAACTGCATCTAACCCCAAGCTAACCCCAGACTTACTGAAAGCTGGCACCTGCTGTTTAGGTTAGGAACTGCATCTAACCCCAAGCTAACCCCAGACTTACTGAAAGCTGGCACCTGCTGTTTAGGTTAGGAACTGCATCTAACCCCACATGAAATTAAGAAACCCAAATGAAAGGGCACATTTTCTGCATAATTGCACAGCTTGTAACCCTTGTAACCAATCATGGCTACATCTCTGTAGCAAGCTTTAGGAGCTGAGAAATCGATCCAAGTTTGAATTAGGGCCTGTTTATGTAGCTGCAGACAGTTCTCTTGTCCTTTATGTTCCACGTTTCCTTAATCTTAACCATCACCTAATCCCTAATTACTCTAACCCCAACCTCAATAAACCTAATCTTAACCATCACCTAATCCCTAATTACTCTAACCCCAACCTCAATAAACCTAATCTTAACCATAACCTCATTCCTAATTATTCCAACCCCAACCTCAATAAGCCTAATCTTAACCATAACCTAATCCCTAATTACTCTAACCCCAACCTCAATAAACCTAATCTTAACCATCACCTAATCCCTAATTACTCTAACCCCAACCTCAATAAACCTAATCTTAACCATCACCTAATCCCTAATTACTCTAACCCCAACCTCAATAAACCTAATCTTAACCATAACCTCATTCCTAATTATTCCAACCCCAACCTCAATAAGCCTAATCTTAACCATAACCTAATCCCTAATTACTCTAACCCCAACCTCAATAGACTCATCTCAACGATGACCTTACCCCAATTATTTACCATGACCCAACCCCTAATTACTCTAACCCTAAGCTTAATAAACCTAATTTCAACCCAATTCCCAATTATTCCAACCCCAACCACAATAAACTCCATTTCAACCATAACCCAACTCCCAATTATTCTAACCCTAATCCTAATAAACCTTCCAACTAGAACCTAACCTTCATTTACACTGTCCCCAATCACAATAAATGAAATTTCAATTATAGTTCAGTCCATAATTATATCAACTCTAACCTTAATAAACCTAATTACAACTTCAACCCAATTTCCAAGTACTTTAAATTCAATACACTGAAGCTCTACTACAACCTAATCTTTGATCATCCTAGCCCTGACCCCAAATAAACTGAATTTTAACCGCAATCTAATCACCCATCATCCTAACCCCAATTTAGATTAAAACTAGACTGACTACAACCCACCCTACCTACAATTAATTCAACTTCGACCTCAATAGATATATTTCTAACCCTGACCTACCTTAACCACCTTGACCATAAATTATACAATATAATTGATTGACCTAAAACATAATTTAAAATGGAAACCCCCAAAATCAATCGATATCCTATGTAATATTAATGAAATAAAAAAGGAATAAGGAAAAAAAGGTTATACCACAAGAGGGACACCTGAGGGCGCCACAGTCAACATGAAGTCCTCGAGGATGTTTGGGTATGGATATGGACGTTTGTGTAATATTTTTTGCCACAAGCAAACCAAGAATACACACCGTAGAGAAGTTTAAAGAGCCAAGCGCGCTGAGAACACGACGGTAAACACTTTACAACATGTGTACATAACTAAACATATACTAACACCTAACTACCAGTTTATTAACAATGAATTAATACATCGACTGATAGTGAGTGCATCATGAATTATTGATGAATTAATGATATGTATACATTAACAAATTAATGAGTGACATATGAATAGACTAGGGTTAAATTGGGCCTATTCGGTGCGTACTCTCTCTTAAGCTGGGAAGCCTCGACTTCCCGGCTTGACGGAATCCTAAGGCACCGCTCATTTTTGATCCTCTGCTGCCATCTTTTGGAATAGTCATGCCACATCACTTAGTATGATTTCAGGTTTTTCAACAGCTCGTATTCCAAAAAATACCAAACCTTGGCTACCTGATAAGTCAGAAGAATGTCAACCGAACTGTTCACATCTTGTTCAATCGATTCAGGTACTTTACTGTTCTGTTCCTTTATTTTTTATTGTTATTTTTTAACATTACACACACTGCCAATTGCCTGTGTGTGTGTGTGTGTGTGTGTGTGTGTGTGTGTGTGTCTGTGTCTGTGTCTGTGTGTGTGTGTGTGTGTGTGTGTGTGTCCACGTACTCGGCCCATGAATCTCATTCTGATACCAGGGGTTACCATTCGTGTTCTTGAACGATTATTGCATTTTTGTGCTTATCATATGTTTTGTTTTGTTTTTTTTGTGTGTGTGTTGTGTGTCATAGGTTCGTGGTCTCGTGGATGTGTGGGTCGTGTGCTGCCCACCTCGGCCACGGACGGATCTTCTGCTCCAAGTCTGACTCGGATCATGTCCTGCTGAAATAAATAAATAAAAGGTAGGCAAATAGTTAGACATACACATGGATTGATGGATGCTTTACTGATCCCCAAGGAAATAAAAGTCCCTGTGGTACAATACAACACACATCATTGACATTACAAACCAGCAAAAAGGACATGTTTGAGTTTCAACCAATGGGATTCCAAACATTTGCATACGGCCAATAGGAGAGCAGACATTTGCATACTGCTACCTCCAGCCAATAGGAGAGCAAAGATTAGCATACGTCTCATTTCAATGCCACTAATTTGAATGCCGCCTCTGGTTTTAACTCTTAACCTAACCCTAACCCTAACCCTAACCCTAACCCTAACCCTAACCCTAACCCTAACCCTAACCCTAACCCTAATCTTAACCATCACCTAATCCCTAATTACTCTAACCCCAACCTCAATAAACCTAATCTTAACCATAACCTCATTCCTAATTATTCCAACCCCAACCTCAATAAGCCTAATCTTAACCATAACCTAATCCCTAATTACTCTAACCCCAACCTCAATAAACCTAATCTTAACCATCACCTAATCCCTAATTACTCTAACCCCAACCTCAATAAACCTAATCTTAACCATCACCTAATCCCTAATTACTCTAACCCCAACCTCAATAAACCTAATCTTAACCATAACCTCATTCCTAATTATTCCAACCCCAACCTCAATAAGCCTAATCTTAACCATAACCTAATCCCTAATTACTCTAACCCCAACCTCAATAGACTCATCTCAACGATGACCTTACCCCAATTATTTACCATAACCCAACCCCTAATTACTCTAACCCTAAGCTTAATAAACCTAATTTCAACCCAATTCCCAATTATTCCAACCCCAACCACAATAAACTCCATTTCAACCATAACCCAACTCCCAATTATTCTAACCCTAATCCTAATAAACCTTCCAACTAGAACCTAACCTTCATTTACACTGTCCCCAATCACAATAAATGAAATTTCAATTATAGTTCAGTCCATAATTATATCAACTCTAACCTTAATAAACCTAATTACAACTTCAACCCAATTTCCAAGTACTTTAAATTCAATACACTGAAGCTCTACTACAACCTAATCTTTGATCATCCTAGCCCTGACCCCAAATAAACTGAATTTTAACCGCAATCTAATCACCCATCATCCTAACCCCAATTTAGATTAAAACTAGACTGACTACAACCCACCCTACCTACAATTAATTCAACTTCGACCTCAATAGATATATTTCTAACCCTGACCTACCTTAACCACCTTGACCATAAATTATACAATATAATTGATTGACCTAAAACATAATTTAAAATGGAAACCCCCAAAATCAATCGATATCCTATGTAATATTAATGAAATAAAAAAGGAATAAGGAAAAAAAAGGTTATACCACAAGAGGGACACCTGAGGGCGCCACAGTCAACATGAAGTCCTCGAGGATGTTTGGGTATGGATATGGACGTTTGTGTAATATTTTTTGCCACAAGCAAACCAAGAATACACACCGTAGAGAAGTTTAAAGAGCCAAGCGCGCTGAGAACACGACGGTAAACACTTTACAACATGTGTACATAACTAAACATATACTAACACCTAACTACCAGTTTATTAACAATGAATTAATACATCGACTGATAGTGAGTGCATCATGAATTATTGATGAATTAATGATATGTATACATTAACAAATTAATGAGTGACATATGAATAGACTAGGGTTAAATTGGGCCTATTCGGTGCGTACTCTCTCTTAAGCTGGGAAGCCTCGACTTCCCGGCTTGACGGAATCCTAAGGCACCGCTCATTTTTGATCCTCTGCTGCCATCTTTTGGAATAGTCATGCCACATCACTTAGTATGATTTCAGGTTTTTCAACAGCTCGTATTCCAAAAAATACCAAACCTTGGCTACCTGATAAGTCAGAAGAATGTCAACCGAACTGTTCACATCTTGTTCAATCGATTCAGGTACTTTACTGTTCTGTTCCTTTATTTTTTATTGTTATTTTTTAACATTACACACACTGCCAATTGCCTGTGTGTGTGTGTGTGTGTGTGTGTGTGTGTGTGTGTGTCTGTGTCTGTGTCTGTGTGTGTGTGTGTGTGTGTGTGTGTCCACGTACTCGGCCCATGAATCTCATTCTGATACCAGGGGTTACCATTCGTGTTCTTGAACGATTATTGCATTTTTGTGCTTATCATATGTTTTGTTTTGTTTTTTTTGTGTGTGTGTTGTGTGTCATAGGTTCGTGGTCTCGTGGATGTGTGGGTCGTGTGCTGCCCACCTCGGCCACGGACGGATCTTCTGCTCCAAGTCTGACTCGGATCATGTCCTGCTGAAATAAATAAATAAAAGGTAGGCAAATAGTTAGACATACACATGGATTGATGGATGCTTTACTGATCCCCAAGGAAATAAAAGTCCCTGTGGTACAATACAACACACATCATTGACATTACAAACCAGCAAAAAGGACATGTTTGAGTTTCAACCAATGGGATTCCAAACATTTGCATACGGCCAATAGGAGAGCAGACATTTGCATACTGCTACCTCCAGCCAATAGGAGAGCAAAGATTAGCATACGTCTCATTTCAATGCCACTAATTTGAATGCCGCCTCTGGTTTTAACTCTTACCCTAACCCTAACCCTAACCCTAACCCTAACCCTAACCCTAACCCTAACCCTAACCCTAACCCTAACTTTATATTTAATTAAACATTTTTAATACAACATACATTAATTATTTAAGTTTTTATGCTCTACTATAAAATGCAGAGTACGTTATACTAATTTGAGTACACATTTAAATGTGCTACGACATTTAAGTTTACTAACCCAAAAAAATGACTTTTCTATCAGATTAACTTAAAAAAAGTTAAGTTAAGGTAATAAAACAGAAAAACGCACACCATTTACATGTAAGTCCACCTTTTGTTCGTGAATCAGGCAGCCATTTATTTTAACTTTTGTAACCCGTTGTTGCAAATTACTTTTTATTTTTCATTTAAGGCTTTTTGCAAAAGTAAACTTGTCTTCCTGAAATGTCTTTTGTGAAGTGGAACCTTTACTAAACTACATGGACAAACATTTTCTTACTCATGATGCTATTTTTGATTAGCTGTACACCAGTCTGATGGGGCTTTTTCATCTTCCGTCTACTTTTAGTAAGTGTTGTACTTTACTTAACAATTTTGTTTAAAATAAATGATCTTAATGTTGACACTAAATAAATAATCAAACAGCGCTGCTTTATTTGCCGTATTTAGGCTACATGCTAGCATGCTAGCCTTCATACGAAGCAAAGAGTGTGCTGGCTTGCTTTATTTTAATCCTTAAATTAATGCTAATAATTTTAATACTTCTGTTTCTTATTTCTTTTTGTTGTTTTACAGGTTCATGGTTACTGTGAGGAGCTGTTTAGGTTTCATCAGAACTTTACATACAGTTTGTATAGTTTTAAACATGTTTTCTTGTCATGTTGTATTTTAAGTAAATACTTCTGAAGTGAAATAAACAAAACTTATTTTACAATTGTGTCTGTTTTTATAGAAACATTTGTCATTCAGATTTAAAATGTGATTAACATGAAAACAAAGAAGAAATCAATAGTTTTTTCCATTGAGCTCAAGATAATAAGTACAATTATTGAGAAAAGCAGTTGGTATAACAAAAAAAAACTAAGTTTCATCAACTTGCCTTTTAGGTGTAATAACTTCATGTTTTAAGTTATGCTAACTCAAGGTTTCATTATACATTACTTCACTTTTTTAAGGCAACCGGTTTCCTCAATTTTTTTAAGTACATTCAACTTATCCAGGCTTACAGTGTAAAGGCCCAAAATGTGAGATGATGTTACAAAATACCCTTGACCACAACTCTATAGTGTTGTTTAGGTGATATACACACCTGCAGTCCTGCTTATACTCACTGAAACTTTGGATTTTCAAAAAAAATTCAAAAGCGCCTACATTTTTGGTTTTTTTATCATCATTTAAACATGGTGAAATATAATCATGCCATTTGGCTGTGTTTTTATGATACTTTAAAGGGTTTTCTACAACACTGAAGTACAATTTTTGGGTTATCTTTTACACTTTCTGAATGAGAAGCCTTACAAATTACGTATGTCTTTCAGGCGGAAAAATGCACAAAAATAGGCTGGACTGCCAAGGGGTTAACAAAACAAACTACTACGACAGAAAAAACACTAATTCAAACAAAATTATTCATGTCATTACACAAAATGGACACCTGAGTGCGCGATTGTCCTTAAAATTAACTGATATTCATGTGCATCTCAGTGCGTGCACGCGCAGCTCTAATTCACATTTACATTTTATTCAATAGTATGTTTCTGTTTGCATACAATAATCTAAATCACATATTGTAATAAGTCAACAACCATTCACAGCACTCATTCAGAAAACCCTCACACATATTACATGTTCATGTTTATCCATTCACTTCGTACATATTATTATCATATATATATATATATATATAGTACACATATAAATACATCATCTACTATTATTGCTGACAAATCTTTGATGTATTTATTTTAGGGATTTTCTTGAAATCTTTCATGGATTTACTTTTGTTGTAAAGTGATCGCCGGCAGGGGGCAACCCCCCTGCCAGGGGGCGCACAGTCGAGCAGTAGACAGTAGAGCCGAGATTCGAACCCGGTAGGTTCACATCTCACAGCTCCACTGCACTAACTGTGGAAAAACCCGCTCAGCTATCTGTGCGCCCCAACCGATTCGTTTCATTTCACTATATTATAGTCATCTTTACAAAAACTACCTTCTTATTTACGATGCACACTCAACCCACTCACACAATACAATCAAGCAAATCATTCATTACACAAACCTGACAAATAGATCAACAACTAATAAGAACAAAACATACAAGCTGATCAAAAGCATCAGCAATCAGTGCTCAGTACATTCTTCATCAATCTCATCCCTGAACACGCTGGGCAGCACTGACACAATATCATTTTAGAAAACTTTAGATTCAGAAAAAAACACAATTTATGCTTGTCTATTCAAAATAACATCTTGGGGAGAAGGGATGGGGGGTTATTCCAGAAAGCAGGTTAAGTGATTAAACCGGGGAAGTTCACTCAGAATTAATGAAAACTCCAGCTTTTCCGTTCCAGAAACCGAGATTAAACACAACCTGTGTCAGTTACTATAGCAACTTACGCTCTGAAGCTAACCTGCTCGCTGGCAGGTGAACTTCTACCTAACCCGGGGTTACTCGCACTTTCCTCATATAAACCCGGGGGGTCCTTTACTCCAGGATCCAGCGGATACAGACGCGCTAAGTATTCGAACACATCTTAGTTGGGAACGAGTCATTCAACTCACATTAATCATTTCACGATGGATTTATTCGCAAACCTTTCCGTTTTTATCACTCAGTCAATTCGGGGAGAGTGGGGACGGTTACCACAAGGGGCAGCTGCAACATTATTACTCACAATAATCACAATATTCATCAAAGGCTTGTTACAACATTAGTTATAACATTATGGATGGAATGTTATGGATTCATAGAAAATACCTTAAACACACACACACACACACACACACACACACACACACACACACACACACACACACACACACACACACACACACACACACACACACACACACACACACACACACACACACACACACACACACACACACACAGTTTAGTAAGCTAAAATCATTTGTGGTTTAAATGTACTGTATATCATTTTATTGGTAGTAGTATTTTTACAGCCACATTAATGAGTGAAATCTGGAGTGAAATCCAGATGTGGATTTTATTAAAATCTTGTCTTTTATTATTTGAACAGCACACAGAATATCCCTCCACATACAGGTAGTGACCATTATCTTAAACAAATGAACAAATGTCAAATAAAACAGTCGAACATTTCATACATGTTCTGCAACCTACTGTTCTCCATCTTATGCAGATGCTTTCATTAAGATGAAATGTGATGCTCCCCACATTACAAATATCGAAGCCAAATAGTCAGGCTCTGTCCATGATCACTGAAAATAAAACAATGCAACAACTTCGTTTGCTTGTCCTTATTCTTTAGTGAGAACATTTATATTTATACACCCTTAGCACCGACACCCATCTTAAATTCAAGCACCTGAGGATCACACTTTGCAGTTTGTTTCTCCACATGGACCTTGTATAGTCCATTTTATTTACACACAACTTCAAAGAAAGAGACAAAAATAGCATGTTATGATCAAACATAGCTTAATGTCTTCGAAATATTTCAGATATTTGGTAAGACATTTTTACTGTTCTAAGTTGAGCTTTGGAGGTGGATGGTGCCTCATTTCATTCGGAACTACCCATCACATTCTGTTAGAGGACAGTCACACACATTATCATAGTAGATCAAATGAAATGCCATGCTCTATGTTCAACATATACTGTACCTCTGTAGGCCTCCCAGTATCATCCCACTCTGAGGCAGCGGAGATGGTTTCTTTATCGTCCTTCAACAGTGTGTTTTTTTTTTTTTTTTTTTTGTATTAAAGAACATTATTTATATTTATTAGGATCTATAGGAACATTTACATCACTAACAATTGCAGGAGGCTCAAAACCACTCCACCAATCACTGGAGAGATGCCAATAAAAAGGGTTCAGACTGCACCAATGCAGTTCTTAATATTACACAGTTTATGCACTACAGACTAATGATCTACATGTAATAAATATGCCTTGAACATAGACAGTTTTTGTGTTTCATTTTTATCTGCTGCCATGTGCATCTGATTACACTTGGATTACACCTAGATTGAGTAAATGAAAAAAAAAAACGTTTAAAATCGAGACAAATATTACAACTGACATATTAAACAATTTTACCCTGTCCTTCTCCTAAATGTTTAATTATGGTTACGTTTTTTTTTATTAATTTAAACTCTAACTTTTTTTGCCATTTGCGAGCTCCTTTTCCACTGCTGTATTACTTTCACGTCTAAAACATTTTCAGGATCTGCACACGCAAACATTAAAAATAACACTTCTATTGGTGTCAAATATGACGGACTACTTTTTCTTTCATTCACATCCATGGTCAATCTATTTATCGCAACTCCATTGAGAATGCCTGTTTATAGTTAACCGTGAACGCGCTTCTGCTGGGTTCAATCTACTCAGACTTGAGTAATCTAACCCTGATCCGCTTTTGTGGATCCGAAAACTCTGGCTATGACATGGTGAGATAAGTCAACTCGCAGTTCAGGTTTAAGTTTGAACTTTGTTAAACCCGCTTTCTGGAATATCCCCCTGAGCTAATAATCATGGTATTTCAAAGTAAACTTGTTTCATTGCCCTTTTCTACAGCTGGTGAAAATGTACTTCTACATTAAAAACACTACATGGGAGTACATGAAAACACAAAGCAAAACTATACTAATTACTAACCTTACTGTGCAAATTGCATATTTTTAAAATAACAATAGAAAGACAAATACAAATATAAAACTCTACATCACAAACATTTGGGACAGAATGGAAATGGTACAAACACATGCTTTGTTGGGTCAACTTCATTCAAATCAAGCAAAGGCTATTTCTTCACTATTTTTCAACCTGTAACAGAGTGAATGGCTTCTGATGTTACTGTGGGAATTACAAAGCATTTTCTTTTTATGTTAAGTAGTTTTTACTTTTAGGCTTATTGTGTGCACAGGTTATATCAGCGTTACAACAGATCTAACACGTCGTTGTTTGAGTAGCACAGTGGGCTGAGTGCAGCACATGTAGTTCTCTCAGGTTCTAGGCCCTATGTTAAAATCCAGCTTAGGGTGAAACTAAAGTTACACTTTTTTCGAGATTTTCTCACTGCCCCAACTACACCCGCCCACCCCCACATTTTATTATAATGAATACTGTAAGCCTGCAGTGAAATAAACCCAAATACACACCAACACACATAGAAACACAAAGCACTAAATGTATTAGCTGATACACACACACACACACACACACACACACGTGGAGTGTTTTAATAATAGCAACACTGTACATTTACATTAGCAGAAGGAGTTTAGGAATCACTCCCCATGGGGATGTGTGATAGTTAAACATTACACAGCTGTAAATGAAGGGTGTGACTGTTTCAGGTGTATGCTATAGGGTGTATGATTACTCCACTATAGGACTATGGGACACTCCAGCCCGTTCGTAGATGTCTGGGAGGAAGGAATCGTACTCCGTGTTCCACACAATGGATCTCACGTACGCCTCCTTATCCAGTGGCTCTGGGTACCGAAATGCCATTCCTTTACTGTACAGAAACTCCACCACCTAAACAAACACACACACTTTTTTTTTTTTTGGGAACACATACCCTGTTAGCACTGATTGTGGGTGGACAGTTAGGAACACAAGGTGTATTTATCTTTCTTTAGTCAATCAGTAGACACTTTCTGATCACTAGACACTTTATATTTTTGGTTGGAGCGCTAGTTCCACTCACAGCACTGATAACAATGTGTTTAATTACATTTCCACAGCATGTATCTGTATGATGTACAAACTTTCCCAAACTGTTGCAAAAAACTTGGAAGCAATGGGTGTGACCTAAACACCTGAACTCAATAATTAGAAGGGATGTCAACATAATTTTACTCACATTGTGTGTATGTATAAACACAAATCTTATCCTCACAGCCATCTGTAAAGAAACCTCCCTAATGTTGGAAAGAGGAGGATAGAGACGACCCTGATTCTGATTCAGTTCCTCATCCGTCAACTGCTCTGCTAAGATCTGATACACACACACATATACAAACAGAGAGAGAGAGAGAGAGAGAGAGAGAGAGAGAGAGAGAGAGAGAGAGAGAGAGAGAGAGAGATAACATGATAACATGAGCTCCTGAAATATCAAACAGAGGAAGAAAACTTAAAAAAATGGATATAAGACTACAAACAACTTTCTCTTCTAATTTTTATTTATTTTTTTGACCTAATCCACCAAAAACATCAAAAATATAACCAAAGTTTCAACAAAGAGGACAAACTGAATGCGGAGTCTGGACTCCAGTGGACAACAGCAGGACAGATGAACAAGGAGAAAACGTCAAGGAGAGAACAAGAAAACGTTTGACACATAAGGACAAGATATACTAAAGCAAGGTATGCTGCATAGTTGAAGAACCTGCTTAAAATCTGTTTAAAAATCTTAAACTTTAAAACTATCTCAAACATAAGAATCCCTAGCTTGACTAGCTAGTAGTTAACACCTTGATCTACCTGAGGCTCCAGAAGTCCTCCCCACTTGAGCCTGCAGCAGCTGGAATACACAAAAACGTCTGTCACCATGGCAACCAGGCCTACCCAGAGCAGAGAGCTGGAGTACCCTGCTAAGTGTAATAGTGCCCAGGCAAAAAAGAAACACAAGGAACAAGTTCTAGCAGAAAACCCTGACACCTTGTATGCAGACTTCATCCACCTGAATGGCAAGAAGATAAAAAACAACTTGATCTTCTACACTGCTGCTCTGTCTGCATGGAAATCTGCAATCTGTAAACACTACCAGTTTAATGTCAAGGAAGGCATTGGCAGAGGGGGAAGAATCACTGTGTGTGAAGATGGAAATTTGGACACTGACAATCCTGTACTCACAATAACCTACTACACCAAAGGCACAGTGTTAATCCAAGGAAACGAACTCAGCCTGGGCTCTTTTGAGGAGATCTTTTCCCAGCTAAAGTCTGAAGCAGAAATAGAGGGTGTAGGTGCTACTGTGAACAACGCAGACTGTGAGGAGGACAGCCAAGATACACCATTAACACTTTCCACCTCAACCCCACCCCCCTCCCCCTCAGAAAGACAGCTGAGAGAAAACCTCGCTTTGCTTGAACTGGACTTTTTTGAGTTTAAGGAATCTACACAGGCCAGACTTTCAGACAAGGCCACCAGCAACCCAATTCAGCAGCTGAGAGAGGAGTTCCAACAGCTAAAGAGAGAAAACCAGACCTGCATGACAGAATTTAGAGAAAGCCTGAAAGAGCTTCAACAGGAGAACCTCAGTCTACGGGTACAGTTGGCAAAACTTAAAGACAATGAGTTGATAAAAGAAAGGACCCTGACAAGGCAGATACAAGATCTGTCAGAAAAGCTCCAACAACTCAAACATTATGCCTTAACCTCCAGTAGCACACCCACCGACATACAAACAAATAAGAATCACACAAATGCACACAGTGCCACCCCAGACATGACTGGTGAACATACTGAAGTACTTACCCCCTCTAATTTATCATATATAAAAAATACAACAACGGAAAATGACAGTCAGACACCTCCAGCAGCAGAGTCCCCACCTACCCCTGAGACCATCACAACCAACACAACAGAACAGAGGCCACATGTAGTGATGTTAATGGACTCAAATGGAAAATTTCTGGATCCCCAGAAGCTTTTCCCTGGACACCAAGTGACAGCAAAGCGATGTAGCACCACTGACCAGGCACACCGGCTCCTGAACAAAGAAACCCTTGGCAAACCGCAGCACATCATCATCCATACAGGCACCAATGACCTCCATACACTGCATAGTAACACCGCTGAGGCAGTTCGAAGAATGGCCATGCGAGCAAGCAAGGAGTTCCCAGAGAGCCACATTGTCATCTCCACCCTGCTACCACGATCGGACACACCCCCACACATCATCTATAGCCTCAATTCTGAAATCAACAGAAGATGTACTGCTCTACCAAATGTATATCTGGCAAATCATCCCACCATCACCCTACATGACATGTACGACGGACTCCATCTACACAAGGACAGTGTACGGATCTTTGCAAAGACCCTTAAAGATGTCACCTTGGGCCGCAACACCGCATCAACAAGACCAGGAATCCCCAGACCACCAGCACTGTACGCACCAAGGTATGAACATTTGTCACCTAGAAGGCATAGCAGACCTCAAGTCCCACCAGCCCCCCGGGCTACTACAATCTCCCCTACACCTGTGAAGCTCCCCACAGCCACAACATTACCTGCTGTACCACACCACACCACCGGGAAAGAAATGGAAAGAGAATCCACTAAGAAGAAGACTCCTGCACAAAAAAGGCCAAAGAGCTACGCTGCAGCAGTGACACAGCCTTCTCCTCCCCCAGCTAGAGCTTTGCCTTCTACTACAACGGAACTAGGAGAGATAAGAGAGATGCTCTACAACCTGTGTAATAGACTTCTTACAAAGTAAGCCCAAATATACAATCATGTTTGCACTATAACAATTTAGATATTTCCTCTGTTTTGTCCCACTAGACAAGCTGATCTAGATTTTTCTTTGATAAGTCACATATTTAATGCGCTCATTCCACATTAGTTGCTGGAACATTCAGGGTCTCCACTCTTCAATCTTCGGAGGGAAAAGTAGAGATCCTGACTTTCTAAAGAACATTGAGGATGTAGACATCCTTATTTTAACAGAAACATGGTGCCGTAAAGACACTCCTACCCACTGTCCCTCAGGATACTGTGAGATTATGATACCCTCACTCAAATTAAACACAGTCCACCGTGGACGAGATTCTGGAGGAATTTTAGTGTGGTATAGAACAGGCCTAGCCAACCACATCTCAATGGTAAAATTAGGGAAATCACATTGTTGGCTGAAACTCCATAAAAATATTGGCCTGTCGGCAACAAACATATACCTTTGTGCTGTCTACACTCCTCCAATAGAATCCCCATATTACGATGAGGAGTACCTAAACAACCTCCAAACAGAAATTACTCACTTTCAGGCCCAGAGTAATGTACTGTTATGTGGAGATTTTAATGCTCGAACAGGAACTGAGCCTGATTATATAGATCCACAGGGCAACAAACATGTGTTTGGCCAAGGCCTCCCGTACCCCACACCTAACCTCAAAAATAGAAACAACCTCGACAGCATTGTAAACACAGTTGGTAAAGAGTTAGTGCATCTCTGCCGAGCCTTAGGCCTGTACATACTTAATGGCAGGACCAGAGGGGACTCCATGGGGAGATTCACATATTGTTCAAATCTGGGAGCTAGTGTAGTTGATTATGCAATCACTGACTTGGAACCCAGCACTATTAATGCATTCACTGTCAGGCAGCAATCTCCCCTATCAGACCATAACCAAATTAATGTATATCTTAAAATGTCAAACCAACCAAATCAGACAACAGCAGAGCCCAGTAAAATGTACCCGCTTCACAGGACCTTCAGATGGGCCCTGGACAGCCACGAAAACTTCACACATGCACTAAATTCATTTGTTATATCTAACAAAATTGATAACTTTAATAACACCACCTTTGAAAAAAACAAAAGCAATGTTAATCGCGCTGTCAAAGAAATCATCAGTATTTTCCAAAAAGCAGCAAATATGGCCGACCTCCAAAGGAAAAAAAGGAAAACAAAACAATTGGAGAACGAGAAATGGTTTGACCAAGAATGCAGAACTCTCCGAAAGGAATTAAGAAAACTATCAAACCCAAAACACAGACAGCCAGATGATCCAGATCTGAGAAGGAAATATTGTGAATGCCTAAAGCAATATAAAAAATCAGTTCAAGTGAAAAAAATAAACCATACAAACAAAACACTCAGAGAAATTGAAGACTCAATTCAACAAAATCAGTTCTGGGAAATGTGGAATAGTTTAGGCACAACCAAAACACAGGACCTACCTATAGAAAATGGAGAAATTTGGAAAATACATTTTGAACATCTTTACCAAGAAATCCCCCCAAATTGTCTAAATACCAACTATGAAGTGATCAAACGTAAATTACATCTACTAGAAAGTTCCATAAAAGACAATCAAAATCCCCTTGATTATCCTATAACACAAGAAGAATTGGCTCAACAACTTAAATCTTTAAAATCTAAAAAAGCCAGTGGCCCGGACAGCATCAGAACAGAAATGCTTAAAAGCAGCACTCCTGAGCTGCAGAGGGCAGTGCTCAAACTATTTAACTTGGTCCTGAGCTCAGGATGTTTTCCTGACATCTGGTGCCAAGGACTTATTACCCCAATCCATAAGAGTGGAAACAAATTGGACCCTAACAATTTCAGAGGCATCTGTGTGAGCAGTAATCTGGGGAAAGTGTTTAATAGCATCTTAAACAACAGAATTCTCTCTTTCCTTAATGAACACAATGTCCTGAACAAAAATCAAATCGGCTTCCTACCAAACCACAGAACCACTGACCATATCTACACTCTCCACACCCTGATTAACAAACATGTACATCAATCCAAAAATGGAAAAATCTTGTATTCGAGTAACAAATGTGCTGTAAGAATTGGCGACAAACATACAGAATTCTTCACTCAGAAGAGAGGAGTGAAACAGGGCTGCAGTCTGAGTCCAACACTGTTTAATATCTACATAAATGAATTAGCGGTGCAGCTGGGACAGTCTGCAGCCCCCGGACTCACTCTGCAGGATGGGGAAGTAAAATTCCTGCTCTATGCAGACGACCTGGTGCTGCTGTCCCCCAGCGCACAGGGGCTACAGCAGCACCTGGACCTGCTGGAGCAGTACTGCCAGAACTGGGCCCTATCAGTAAATCTAAAAAAAACAAACATTATGATCTTCCAAAAAAAACCTAGATGTCAGGAACACAAGCACTTGTTTACCCTGGGCAACACTGCCCTGGAGCACACAATGCAGTACACTTACCTTGGTCTCATCATTACTGCATCTGGGAGTTTCAGCATGGCAGTGAATGCACTAAAAGAAAAAGCTCGTAGAGCCCTGTACACAATCAGGAAAAGATTCTACAACATTGTCATTCCCACCTCAATTTGGAGTAAATTATTTGATAGCGTGATCCAGCCCATTGCACTGTACGGAAGTGAAGTATGGGGTCCACTCAATTTTCACAGTTATATTAAATGGGACAAACATCCAACAGAAACCCTGCACGCTGAATTCTGTAGAATGATTTTAAAAGTCCAGAGAAAAACACCAACCATCGCCTGCAGGGCAGAATTAGGCCGATTTCCTCTAATTATAAACATAGAAAAAAGATCTCTAAATTTCTGGATACACCTAAAGTCAAGTCCCAAAGAGTCACTACAGTTTAAAGCACTTCAGTGCCAGGTACTGACCGCTGAAAAGAGTGACCTCAGCCAGCTGGCCCTGAGACTCTCTGACCCCAAAACAGGCCTCACCACAGATAACAGCACTGTCCAACAGCTCATAGCAAATAGTAAGAACAGATATCTAGAACACTGGGAGAACCAAATCCAGTCTCACAGCAGACTAGAATGCTTTCGGGAAGTAAAAAGTGAGATCCTGACCAAGTACCGACTCAGTAACCACAGTCTGGCCATCAAGACGGGCAGATACAAAAAGTCCTGGCTGCCCAGAGAGGAGAGACTGTGTGTTCACTGTGAGAGTGGAGAGGTGGAGACAGAGATGCACTTCCTTCTTCAATGCCAAAAATTCAAAACAACACGAGAAAACTTCACCGAAAGATTTAAACAACAAATCCAAAATTACCAAACACTCACAGAATTGGAAAAATTACAAAAAATTATGGGAGGAGGGCACACTGCCCCCCTCGCCGCACAGTATGTGTCAGCGCTACACCGCCTGAGAGACAGTGGGTAACAGTTCTGTGTGTATATATACATTTGTGTAAAGTACAGGTATATACTGTCTGTATATCTTCCTGTAAATTTGCTAAAATACTTTTATTGTTTATTTTTATTTTATCTGTACTCACTTTTATTATTTATTGTTTTATTGTCATATATTGCTTCTTTTGTAATTCTGTTATTATCGTTGTAATGCTTTGGCAATATTGTATTTTTTTTTTTTTACATTCATGCCAATAAAGCTACTTTGAATCTTGAATCTTGAGAGAGAGAGAGAGAGAGAGAGAGAGAATTCTAAACAACAGCAAGGAATATGAGCTCCTGAAACTTTAAGCTTTTTTGTTGAGTTTTTGGACATATACGACGGTTAGCAGTAATCTAAACTCTAGCTGAATATATCAGGCACATTTAGAGCGATTTTTGGATCCATCAACTAAAAAGAAAAAGAAGAAATACAACTAACAAGTTTTACCTATCAACTCAGGCCCACTCAGTCAAATCAAAACAACAGAGACTGACTAACAGACAGAAGAAAAAAGTGGAGAAATCTGGAAAAAAAAAAAAAAAATCACAGGAAAACAACAACCAATCAACAAACCAGGCTGAGTTGGCTAATAAGAAAGGGGGTAAGCTTGTTTTTGTGTATATTTTTGTGTATTTTAAACATTTATAAGGACTGTTAGCTGTAACTCAGACAGAATCTTCAACTGCCACCAACTGCCATTAGAATCTGTGTCAGTTTGAAAATGAACACAATACTGAGCCAGCAAACTGAGCACAGCCTCAGCTCTCTAACTATCAGCTACCCTGAAGAGGCCAACAGTGAGAGTAAAAAGAAAAAATACAAGGCAGAAATACTGAGAGAACACCCTGAGACACTCCGAGCTGATTTCACTCTGGTCAATGGAAGAGAAGTTAAATCTGACCTGGTGTTCTACACTGATCACCCAGATATCTGGCACACTACTCTTCTAGCTGACCAGAGGAATTATAAAATGTGTGGAAACAAAACAATTAGACAGCTGTACCTTGACACCACACCTAAATTTTTATAAAACTGGAACCATTATGATCCAGGGACCTGAAATACAACTTCAGAACTTTGAAAAGGACTTTCAAAGACTGAGGTCACTTGTTGAAAGAAACAAACCCATTCAGGCCCCTACATCCAGTGCTGTGCTGTCTACCTCACCCCCACACTCAGCTTCCAGCCCTCTTCTAGCAGCCTGTTCCAACACAGCCTCAACTACCACCAGCCCTGCAGCGCCCAGATCACCCGCTACAGTCAAGCGCATTCAGGACTGCCTCTCACTCCTAGAGATGGAGTTAATAGAGATGAAGGAAAATAAACTTCATGAGGAGGATCTTCTGCAGCAACTGAAAGCTGAAATGAACCAACACAAAATCGAGGCAAATGTGAAAATGGGACAGATAGAAAAAACTGTGAATCTGCTCCAGAGAGAAAATACGATTATCAAAACGGAAATAATAAGAATTAAAGAGGAACTGGAGCAGAAGGACAGACGGATCTCCACCCTCACAGACCAGCTGCTAAAGGTGACTACAAAACACCACACAGATGCCAACAGCAAACCTAACAGCAGCCAGAAAGAGTCGGCGCTCCGCCCCTCCAGCGCTACACAGAAAGAACCCGAGCCCCGCCCCTCCAGCGCTACACAGAATGAGTCAGAGCCCCGCCCCTCCAGCGCTACACAGAATGAGTCAGAGCCCCGCCCCTCCAGCGGTGCTCAGAAAGAACCCGAGCCCCGCCCCTCCAGCGCTACACAGAATGAGCCGGAACCCCGCCCATCCAGTGGTGCTCAGAAAGAGTCTGAGCTCCGCCCCTCCAGCACCACACAAAAAGAACCAGAGCTCCGCCCCTCCAGCGGTGCTCAGAATGAGTCGGGGCTCCGCCCATCTTCAGCCTCACTTTGTCCTCCTAAAACAGCCATTCTCATCGACTCTAATGGAAAATTTCTGAGACACAGGCAGGCAGATGTTCCCAACACACAGAGTGGGGAAATTCTGGTGTCCCACAACCCAGGCAGCACATAATCTGCTTCATCATACACAGATAGGTGCACCTGATAACATCATCATCCACACAGGAACAAACCAGCTTCACTCTTGTGGGAAAAGTCTGTCACTGATGGTGGTACAAATGGCTCAAAAAGCTCGTAAAGAATTCCCAAAAGCCAACATCACCATCTCTACCTTACTCCCACGACGAGACATTCCCTGTGAGATGATCAAGGACATTAATGATGCTATCAGCAGAGAATGTGCCAAGATCACGGGCATTACAATTGCCCATCACCCAGCGCTAACTCCAGAACACCTACATGACCATGTACATGTGGACAAAAACAACATCTGGATGTTAGCATATGATCTTGGAGGAGCCGTACAAAGCCCCGGGTTAATGACGCCTTATCCTCATGATATAAATCATAGGCCTAAGAGTACAGTGCAACCCAAGAGAGGCAGACCAAACAGAGCCACTCCCAGTAATGCAGGACACAGTAGAGCCACATCCAGCAACACAGCGCCCACCAAACCCCAGCGTCCCACTGCAGCATCGACCAGATCCCAGCATCTCACTGCAGCACCAACCAGATCCCAGCATCTCACTGCAGCACCAACCAGATCCCAGCATCTCACTGCAGGATCCAGCAGATTCCAGCATCTCACTGCAGCACCAACCAGATCCCAGCATCTCACTGCAGCACCAACCAGATCCCAGCATCTCACTGCAGCACCAACCAGATCCCAGCATCTCACTGCAGCACCAACCAGATTCCAGCATCTCACTGCAGCACCAACCAGATTCCAGCATCTCACTGCAGCACCGACCAGATCCCAGCATCTCACTGCAGGATCCAGCAGATCCCAGCATCTCACTGCAGAATCCAGCAGATCCCGATGCATCACTGCAGCAGAGGCTCTACCACCAACCTGCCAACAACCCTCCTATGCACAGGTTGTATCTAATATTAAACAACCAGACCATCCAGCCCTTGAGGAAGTGAGGCAGCTGCTCCAGCTCATCTGCAGACTTGTTGGATAATTACACAAAACAATATATCCTTTTTATATTTATATACTTAATATACTTAATTAACTTAATTATTACTGTTGCTTTCTGTTGTATATGGCTAATAATCAATATTTAATAGTTTACTTAGAATGAAATCTCTTACAATCTCTCCTGGAACATTCAAGGACTATATTCCTCAACATTTGGTTTTAAAACCACAAATTTAGATTTTTTAACATGCATTTCTGGCCAAGACATTATCATACTAATTGAAACATGGTGTAAAGATAACACCAACACTCACTGTCCCCCAAATTACAGGGAAATTCTGCTGCCCTCTATAAAACACAGCAATATAAAACATGGTAGAGACTCCGGGGGGGGGGGTTATAATATGGTATAAGGACAATTTATCACCATATTTGTCAGAAACCAAAAGACATTCAACACATATTTGGCTAAAATTAAATAAAAACATAATTGAATGTGAAAATGACTTGTACATATGTGCAGTTTACACCCCCCCTCTAGAGTCTCCGTACTATCAGGATTGTTTCTTTGAGAACCTTCAGCAGGAAATCAGACATTTTCAGGCCCAGGGGAATGTCATGCTTGTTGGAGATTTAAATGCCAGAACAGGCAATGAGAACGATATCATCGATTCTACTGGTAACAAATATATATTTAAACAAACATCCATCAACTTCAGCACTATCTGCTCCCAAAGAAACAGTCCTGACCACGTCCTGAACAGGAATGGTAAAGAGCTAGTGCACCTCTGTCGATCCTCAGGTCTGTATATTCTTAACGGTAGGATCCGAGGGGACTCTTTAAAGAGGTTTACATACTGTTCAGCTCTTGGAGCTAGTGTAGTCGACTATGCGATCACTGACATGGACCCCTCCACTATTAGTGCATTCACTGTCAGACCACAACTCCCACTTTCTGATCACTGTCAAATCAATGTTTATCTTAAACGACTCAGTCAGCATCAAACCATGAAATATGAGCCCTGCAAAACATCCCAGTTAAACCGAACATTCAGATGGAATCATGACAGCGAAGCTAAATTTAAATCTGCTGTTGGTTCCTCAAAAATCATTAATCATATTAACAATTTTTTATCAGAATCATTTGAATTAAACCAATCAGGTATTGATAGAGCTGTTTCAAAAATTAATGGAATATATTATAAATCCGCTAAAATTGCAGGTCTCAATTTTATAAACACCAAACCAAACCAAAAAGCACAAAATGAAGAATGGTTTGATGAAGACTGTAAAATAATCAGGCAGAAATTAAGACATCTATCAAACCAAAAACACAGAGAACCAAACAATCATCAAATTCGATCAAATTATGCTACAAATCAAGAGGAATATAAAAGGGAATATAAAAAGATTTTACGACATAAAAAACACATCTATTATACTCAGTATCTACAAAAAATTGAAAACTCTATTGACCAAAATCAATTCTGGGAACTGTGGAACAACCTGAGCAACAAAAACCCACATCATCTGGCCATAGAAAATCCAAATACCTGGAAAAATCACTTTGAACAATTATATGAGCAATTACCACCAGACGATTTTAATTCAGAACAGCAAAAAATCATAGAAAATCTAAATATATTAGAATCTACCATAAAAAACTATCAGAACCCAATTGATCACCAAATTTCACAGGAAGAATTGAATACCCAAATTAAAAAACTCAAATCCAGAAAAGCCTGCGGACCTGACAGCATCAGGACCGAGATGCTGAAGTGCAGCAGTCCTCAGCTACAGCAGGCTCTGCTCAGGTTGTTCAATATCGTTCTCCAGTCCGGCTGCTTTCCTGAGATCTGGAACAGGGGGATTATTTCCCCAATCTATAAGAGTGGAGACAAATTCGACCCCAACAACTACCGAGGCATCTGTGTGAGCAGTAACCTGGGGAAGGTGTTCTGCTGTATCATTAACGCCCGGATACAGGCCTTCCTTACCGAGCACAGTGTCCTGAGTAATGGACAGATCGGCTTTTTACCAAATCATCGCACTACTGACCATATTTACACCCTACACACCCTAATCCACCAACATCTACACAAACAAAATCATGCTAAAGTTTTTGCATGTTTTATAGATTTTAGAAAAGCATTTGATTCAATCTGGCAAGAAGGATTATATTATAAAATTATCCAAAATGGTGTAGGGGGTAAAGTCTATGACATCATTAAATCAATGTATGTCAATAATAAATGTGGAGTAAAAATTGGCAATAAAATGACTGAGGTCTTCACTCAGGGGCGTGGTGTCAGGCAGGGTTGCAGCTTGTCTCCTACTCTATTTAATATCTATATCAATGATTTAGCGGTGTTATTGGAGCGATCTGCAAATTCCGGCCTGACACTAAATAAAACGGAAGTTAAATTTCTTCTCTATGCGGATGACCTGGTGCTGCTGTCGCCCACAGAAAAGGGGCTTCAGCAGCATCTGGATCTGCTGGAGAAGTACTGTCAGACCTGGGCCCTGACAGTAAATCCTGATAAATCTAAAATCATGATCTTCCAAAAGAAAGCCAGATCTCATGAGAGCAGGTACACTTTCAATCTAGGAGACACCGCCCTAGACCACACCCTTTCTTATGATTACCTGGGGCTCAAAATCAGTGCCTCAGGAGGCTTCGGTCTGGCAGTGGATGCACTGAAACAGAAGGCCTGCAGAGCCCTCTATTCAATTAAAAACAAATTCATTAAGATTGACGTCCCAATTAGAATCTGGTTAAAGATCTTTGATAGTATAATCCTGCCCATTGCGCTATACGGTAGTGAAGTATGGGGTCCACTCAGTCATCATGACTACACTAGATGGGACAAGCATCCCACTGAAGTCCTGCATGCAGAATTCTGCAGAATGATTTTACATGTACAAAGAAAAACCCCAACCAACGCATGCAGGGCTGAATTAGGCCGATACCCATTAGTCATTAATATTAAAAAAAGAGCCCTTAAATTCTGGATGCACCTAAAATCCAGTCCCACAACAAGCCTGCAGTTTCAGGCACTCCAATCCCAAGAGCTCTACCCTGAAAAGAGTCCCCTGTGTCAGCTGGTCCAGAGACTGACCAACACACTGACCCCTAACAACCCCAACTCTCTGACCAGCACTGCTTCCCAAACACCAATCAGAATCACCCAAATTATTAAACACCTCAAAAACACTTATCTGGAACATTGGAGAACCCAAACTCAATCCCAAAACAGACTAAACTGCTATCTGACCCTAAAACATGAATACAACCTGGCCACGTATCTCCTCACTGTCCGAGATACGAAGCAGAGACACATTCTCACCAAATACAGACTGAGTGACCACAGCCTGGCCATCGAGAGAGGCAGGTTAAAAAAGTCCTGGATCCCCAGAGAGGAGAGACTGTGTGGTCACTGCAGGACAGGTGAGGTTGAGACAGAGGTGCACTTCCTTCTAAGTTGCCCAAAATACACAACAATTAGACACAAATATTTTGATCAGTTTGGAAGAGAGGTGAGCGGCTTCAGAACGCTGACAGACAGTGAAAAACTGGCCATTATATTAGGAGAGGGACCATCAGCCTCCACTGCAGCCAGATATGTACAGGAGTGTCACACACTCCGGGACAGTGAGTGAAACACCAAATAAAATCCCCACCCACCCCCCGAACACACACACCCCCCGCACACACACACCCCCGCACACCCACCACACACACACCACACACATCGCACACCCACCACACACACACACACTAATATTTTCTCTCTTTTTGTGTGAACAATTGTTTTACTATAAATTGAATATTTTCTTACCATTTTTTTTTCTATGTATATACTTGTTCTTTTTTCAAATATTTATATATACTAATGTAAGCTTTGACAATACAAATATGTAAATTTGTCATGTCAATAAAGCAAATTGAATTGAATTGAATTGAGAGAGAGAGAGAGAGAGAGAGAGAGAGAGAGAGAGAGAGAGAGAGAGAGAGAGAGAGAGAGAGAGAGAGAGAGAAAGGTGAGTGACCTTATAACCATCAGCATCATATTAAAAACCATCATGATACTGTGATAAATTTAGCCACATACACTAACAAGAAAACCTTAGAAAACCATTATCACTTAATACAGTCCACCGTTGCATCAAGAAATACAACCTAAATTATTACACAACAAGAAAGCTATACATTTTTCTATTCTGCTGTTTAAAGTAAACATAAAGATCTTAATCTGAGTCTTTATAAGTTTATAGGTGGCTGCTGCTGCTGCTACATGGTTTAATACTTACATTAATAAGCAAATAATCCTAATAACATGGGCAGCATGAGTGTTGCCTAACACATGCATGTGCACGCACACACACACACACACACACACACACACACACACACACACACACACACAAACAATGTTTACCTTTGCAGCCTCGAGGAACACCGTATCACTGATGTGTCTAACACCACTCAGAATTACTGCCAGAGCCACACCTAACACACACACACACACACACATTTCTATTAGTCGAGGTAAAAAACATAATAGACTGTACAGTGAAAGAGTACAAAATAAAAATATATTTACACTAAATAAAGATGATAATCATTATTATTGTTTTTGTGGATGAAGTTTGTCCTCTGGATGTAAATAAATTCAGTAATTACTTGTACAGCTTCTAAACACTGGCAGGACCCAAGATCAGAGGTACCCCAAATAACACTCAGAGAATTCATGGCCCAAAACCACAACTCATTCATTTTTCCAAATTATTGGAAAAATAAAATAGGAAAACACAAATCCACACCTGGGAATATGTAAGCATTGTTCCCCTGTCCCAGAATCACCATCCTGCCATCATCCAGAGTTACAGCAGCAAACGGACTCCCACTGGCAAACAAACACCGACCATAACACACACACACACACACACACACACACACACACACACACACACACTCAGAAAAGCACATTCATTAGCCATTTGATGAGCTACACCCTACTGTTACAATACATTTTATATTTCATGTTTATAATTTTGTGATTCTTTATTTAATATCCTTTATGAACAATCAAATTTACTCTATGATCAGTTAGGCCTGAATTCTCTTACATTTTGACCAACAACAGGCTCCACTTAACCTTGAATTAGAGACAGTCTGCTCCTTGTTATTCTTAGCACATCCAAGACAGTCGTATCTATCAAAAATATTAAAACACATTTGTATTATCCTGTTCTGTTCAGTCACTAAACAACTACCATGACACAATCTTAGGTATGTGTGTGTGTGTGTGTGTGTGTGTTGTTTTTTTTGTTTTTTTTACCTGTGTGAGAGTGTATGCATCCTCTGCAGTACACTCAGCTTTAGCAGTCAGATTGCTCAGAGCAAAGATGATTGGTCGCTCATTTAACGAACCCATAGCCCTGATGACATCATGAGTGAATAGTCGCCCCGCCCCAGACACACCTGAACACAACAAACACAGGTAAGAACAAGGTCATGAACATGTCTATCAAAAAGTACATGCAATCATGAGACAAACTTGCATCCACCGACACACACACACACACACACACACACACACACAAACACACACTCACCGATGATGGCTGTAGGTTTAAGAACATTAACAGCATCCAGGAAACTATTCACATCACCCGGACTAGGATGCACAAACCCCTCCTGATTACTATCTGTGGGCTCAGATCTACCCTGTGCACGCGCGCACACACACACACACACACACACACACACACACACACACACACACACACACACACACACACACACACACACACACACACACACACATCATACCTGAACAAGCAGACCGTACTTGTCAAACATCCAAATCTTCTTGTGAGCATCTGCCTGACTCATTCCCTCCTCCATCAGTGCCATGACAATCAGGTTAGCAATGCCTAGAGCTGCCTAACACACACACACACACACACACCACTTACACACTACTAACTAACGCTTATATTAGTTCAGCCAGTTTGTAGACACCCCTAAAACATACTGTACAAGAGGCATAAACATATCATTACTTTACAAATTATGTGTGTGTGTGTGTGTGTGAGTGAGTGAGTATACCTCTCCGGCTCCCAGGAACAGAACTGTATGATCAGTGATGGGCTTTCCTACAACACGCTGCACTGTGTTAGGATGAATCTTTTGGTTCAAAAAGGTCCTGAAGAAAGCAGTCGTGAAGTCCAGAAAGTACTCTTTAAAACACTTTATTAAGTGTAAAAATAATCTGTGAATATATATCAGAGCTAAGCCGGCCAGCGCTCCTTACTCCTGCAGTCTAGACACACCACGTAAGAAAGAGGCCGCGCCTCTCTTCCCCGCCAGTTTTTAAACTCAGCTAGGCTCCTCCTCCTTTACTGCTGGTGGAGCCAATGAAGTGTGCTAACAAGCCCCGGGCTCTGCCTCCCCCCCTTTCTGTAGGAGTCAGGGAGAGAGCTTAGCCGGCGACATGTTGAACAATAGACCATGTGGTCTGGATGTAATTTATGTTTAATAATGATGTTATGTTAAAAACCTAACAACTGCTAACAAGCCCGCCAGAGCTACTGATGCTGTACCCACACACCCACACCCACCCCGTATTGGCTGTCCTAAAAGTCGCTAGAAGTCGCTAAATGACGTCATCGCCTAATTTGCATAAGGTCCATTTGCGTGTAATCGACGCTGTAGAAGAGAGGAATAAAGTGGGTACAAAAAAAAACACCCTAAATATGTTTAGAACTACAAATGAACGTTCTTCTGTTGATTCGTGGTTTGTTTTTCTTTTTTAAGACAACACTGAGCTAGCTGGGGAGGGTTGCCAGATTGCGACAGTAATTTTCAGCCAAAATGCATGAAAAACCGCCCAAAACACAGGATAAGCAAATGATGTTTAGCATTTCACAAATAATAAACCAGTTAAACCATCATGACCTACAAATTAATATCTTAAAATGCACAGATCAGTAATTATACATTATAAAGGACAAATTATTTTTGTCTTTGAAGTAGCCTACCAAGTTTGTAAAATGCATTATTTATGATAGGACACACAAACTTGCAAGCAATGAAAGTTTAACCTCTCGTACATATGAGAGGTTATATGTACGAGACTTGCTTTCCTTCATATTTGTTGTGTTTGTAAGTATAAAGTAGGAAACACACTAATAGAGACTATACTCATTTAACTAGTAAGTAAGAACGCAGCGAGGCACCTGTAATCCATTCTCCATTTCTTTTACTTCTCTCTCCTCATCACATACATTCATTAATGCATCGTACATAACACTATGCATTGGCGCCACCTACTGGCGCATGTAAGGTACAGAACACAACATTCCCCCTTTACTTAAGAATTAAACCCTTAATAGCAATTAAAGAGGAATCTGAACCATGTTGGTAATAGTAGTTATCAGAACAATGCATTCCTTACCAATTTTAAGTTGACATAGATTGCTAGTAACTTTTAGTATGAAAATGATCAAAAATATGTTATACATACCAAACAGTAATTACCACAATAATGATATCAATAATAGAAAATCTGAAATTAGTTCAGAGGAACTGAAAATAGTATTAAAACGAAACCAAAGGCCCTTCTGTAAGAATCAGTGTAAACTTATAACCGTAGCCTAGGAACATTTTAACAGGCTATATAAACCTTAGCAATTGTCTGGAGTATATTAGTATTTAAGTCACATAGTCCTCTAACCAACTCGGAGGCCGTCTGACACGAGCAGAGGTCGCGTGAGAGTCCATAGCATCAGTGAGGTCTGGCTCAAGGACTGTAAAATCATCAGTCACAGCATGTGGTGCAGAGCTAGCAAGTGTCTCTGGGGAAGCCGGGATAGGATATCTTGCAAACCGTGATACATGCCATTTCTTACCATCTGACAGAAGATAAGTGCTTTGGCCAACTTGTTTCTTTATCAGCAATGGCTTGGAGTAGCGCGGGTGCGCCTTTGGAACATGAAAGGGTTTCCGGACCCGCACGCTGTCCCCTTTTGAAAACAATGACGCGAGCTCCACGGCGGAAGTCAGTGTATGACTTCATTCTTTCTTGCCGGGAGGACACTTTTTGGCGAAGCGCATCAGTGTCAGAGTTTGTGAGTGGCGGGGAAAGGACGTGGAGGCGTGTGCGCATTTTTCTGCCATGCAGCAACTCAAAAGGTGACAGTCCAGTAACCGCATGTGGAGTGGCACGGTACACCTGCAAGGAATCTGTCACTGTAGCTTTCCAAGGCTTCTGCTGCAGGATGGCAGACTGTATGGAGGATCTAAGGACTCTGTGAAAACGCTCGACCGCTCCGTTCGCTGCAGGATGGTAGACTGCTGTACGTGCGTGCTTTATATCACGGCCTTTCAAGAATGCTGCAAACTCTGTAGACAGGAATTGGGGCCCATTGTCTGATACAATAGTTCTCGGATTACCTAATCTGCTGAATACTGAAGAAAGAAAAGTGATAATGTTGGCTGTAGTAGCGGCGGACGTGAAAGCAACCTCAGGCCACTTGGAGTGGTAGTCAGTCAGTGTAAGTGCAAAGCGGCAGTCTGGAGTGCCATTCTCAAATGGACCAACCACATCGACTCCTACCTTTTCCCAAGGCTCTGCAGGAAACTCTACTGGTTGCAGAGGAGCAGCTGAAGGGGTAGCAGACTTGTCCATAGACTGACATAGGTAGCAGTTCTTCACCCATGTGTTAACAAGGTCATCCATACCTGGCCACCAGTAGACTTCACGGAGACGTTGCTTGGTTCTCACAATGCCTTGGTGTCCTTCATGAGCCAGGTCAACTAGGGTGTGGCGAAGGGTGACAGGTGCAATGAGCCGTAGGCCTCGGAAAATGAAGTCACCTTGTACAGACAGTTCATGGCGGAGTTTGTAGTATGGGCATATGACTGTACTCACAGCAGCTGGAGAAGGGGGCCAACCATCAGCAATCTGTGCACGCAATGCACAGAGCTCATGACAGGAAGCAGAAGCAACAGCAAACGCACCGGGGGAGACGGCAGACAGGAGATCAACAGACAGCATAGCCACAAACTCCGGCTCCACTTCTGGTTCGTCAGCAGCAGCAGGAAGAGGCAAACGGGAAAGGCAGTCCGCAGTGTTGTTTTCCACACCTGGCAGGTAGGCAACATCATAAGAAAAACACAGCAGGCGCACTGCCCATCGTGCGATACGCATGCCAGCGCGGTCAGCTCCTTTGGTAGTCAGGAGAGTGGTCAGCGCCTGGTGATCTGTACGCAGTGTGAATCGCCTACCCCACAAGTAGGTTCTCCATTTCTCAACAGCCCAGACGCATCCCAGGGCTTCTTTCTCAACTGTTGAATATTTGCGTTCAGCAGGAGTCAGAGTCCTTGAAGCAAATGCAACGGTGCGCTCAGTGTTATTGGGTTGGATCTGTGAAAGAACAGCACCCAGGCCGTAGTCAGATGCATCAGTGGAGACAATAGTAGGAAGCTCAGGGTTGAAAAGAGCTAGGGCTGGGCTCTCCACTAGCAACTGTTTCACAGTCTCGAAACTGCGCTGTGCATCCTCAGACCAGGTAAACTCACTGTCCTGACGAATGCAGCGGCGCAGGGGCTCCACAACAGTAGCAAAGTTAGGAATGAACTTGTTGTACCACGATAAAAGTCCCAAAAATGACCGTAACTTGCCTGCATCAATAGGAGCTGGGGCATGTAGAACAGCAGTAATGTGGTCCTTGTCTGGCTGAATACCGTCAGCCGTCACTGTATGTCCAAGGAAACGCAGACTGGATTTGTTAAAGTGGCACTTTGATGTATTCAGTTGTAGCCCTGCATCTCTCAAGCGCTGTAACACAGCTCTCAGTGTGTCGTCATGACTGGCTTGTGTACGACCCCAAACGATCACATCATCTAAATAGTTAGCAACGTTAGGCAGGCCTTTAAGAATTGTGGCCAGCATCTTTTGAAAAGCAGAGGGTGCAGAGGCAAGTCCATACGGGACACGACAAAACCTAAAAAGTCCTTCGTGTGTGATAAAGGCAGTCAGGTCCCGACTTTCCTCATGCAGTGGTAGCTGAAAGTAGGCATTCTCCAGGTCAATGGTGGAAAACACTGTAGCTCCATGCAGCAGGCCCAGCATCTCATCAATGTGTGGGAGAGGGAAGGAGTCCACAATAACAGCCTTATTGGGCTCACGGAGGTCAACACACATTCTGATATTACCTGATTTCTTTTGTACGACCACAATAGGGGAGACCCAGGCAGAAGCATCTATCCTCTCGATCACACCTGCATGAAGGAGACGCTGGATTTCAGCACTCACAGCATTCCGCACAGACAGAGGCAAGCGGCGTAATCTCTGACGTACAGGTGTGACAGTTTGAGACACTTTCACCTTGTGCACAAAACCATTTGCACAGCCAAGAGTGGTCGTGGGCAGGGGAGCAGTAGCCATGACAGGAGCAGATGTCATCGCAGCGACAGGTTGGACAGTAGATCCCTTAAAGCACAGGCTCAGGCCATTGATCAAGTCCATGCCAAGCAGAGCAGTACCAGATTCCACGATAAAGAAGGAAGTTTGACATGTAGCTTTATTCCAGGACACAGTAACAGGAAGGCAACCAATAACTGAAATAGGTGCACGGGAGTATGTCACTAACTTAACTGCTGGGGGTAACAAATGATCACCTTTAAAGTACTTGTCAAACAGGCATTTTGGCAGAATGGACACAGAGGAGCCCGAATCCACTGTCAGCTCCACAGGAACTGCAGCAATGGTTTCAGTCTTAATGTGAACTGTGCATTGAATTTTGTGTGGTGCAGCATGGTCATGCAAGTAAAGGATCTGCACTTCAGGAATGTCAATTTCGTGCACAGGACGCATTGGTCCAGAACGGCACACTCTTGCAAAGTGTCCAGTCTTATTACAGTTCTTGCACTTAACTGAGGAAGCAGGACATGATGCGTCGTTGGCAAGGTGTCGGTCCGATCCGCAGCGGTAACAGGTTCGGCTAGATGAATGAAATGCAGGTACAGCAGGACGAGCAGAAGAACGAGCAGGAGGCGCAGGAGGACGAGAAGCGGACGGTTTTGCAGACGGAAGAGGTTTGCGTCGGCGGCGCGTAGTTGTAGCAGCAGACACAGCTTGCACAGGTGCTGCGTGGTCACCAGCGATACATTTAGCTTGTTCATTTGCAGCTTCGATCTGTGTGGCTAGGTTAATGGCTTTCTGCAAAGTTAAGTCCGATTCCAGAAGCAGTCTTTCTCTTATACGAGGATTGTTTACGTATTCCACTAACTGGTCACGCAGCATTTCATCCACGTTGGGACCAAACTCACATGTAGTCACCAAGTCTCGCAAAGCAGCAACATACTGTAGTACGGATTCATGTGGCGCTTGGACGCGCTTTCGGAAAGCATGGCGCTCAGCAACAACGTTCCGTCGCGGTGTAAAATAAGTCTCTAGCGCCTTAATTGCAGCCTCCAAAGTCTCACCTTGATCGGGCAATGTGTAAAAGATGCGCTGACCCTCTGTCCCCAAGCAATGAAGGAGAAGTGCACGTTTACGAGCGTTTGGCTACCCATTCGTGTTCGTCGTTACCACTTGCAAGTAGTTATTAAACATCCTCAGCCACGTGTGGAATGGTAACGCAGGTTCTCCGGGGCTTTGCAAAAACGGAGTTGAAAAAGGCATCGAAGCAGACATGGTTGTAGTGGGTACGAAAACTCGTCGCCAATTTGTTGTGTTTGTAAGTATAAAGTAGGAAACACACTAATAGAGACTATACTCATTTAACTAGTAAGTAAGAACGCAGCGAGGCACCTGTAATCCATTCTCCATTTCTTTTACTTCTCTCTCCTCATCACATACATTCATTAATGCATCGTACATAACACTATGCATTGGCGCCACCTACTGGCGCATGTAAGGTACAGAACACAACAATATTCAACTCAAATCACTTGTCTTACATATGAATCAGTGTATTGATGGGCGTGGCAACGGTGTCTTGGACTGGAAAGAATAACCTGTCAATCAAACTTTTGACAACGGGTTGGATGTGGTGGGAGAAGGTAGACCTATTTGGGTTACTCTCACGAAGTCAAGCTCATGAGGTGGCATGAGGAATTTTGATAAACAAAGTCAATGTTAACAAAATATTAAATATAAAATCATAAACATCTTCCTTTGGTCTACCTTGCACGTGTTTTGAAGTGGACATTATAAGTATATTTTTTGTTGTTTTTTCATTTTTTAGGGCAAATTTCTCATTTCCGCAACGTGTCCATCTAAAAAAAAATTTACATTGTGTAAAACTTTTTATATTTAAATATTAAAAACAAACAAAAAAAATAAATGCATATCATACTATGGACTATACCAGAAACTTGAAAAATGATGATGCAGGCAGTGGAAGCGCAGTGCTGCGGTGGAAACGGAGCTATAAAATCTATAAATATTTCCAGTTACTGGATGCGGCTAAAGTTCACTGGAAAATGATACTGGGTATTAATTCATTATTAATTAAAATGTGTTTTTTGTTTTTACTAAACGAATTTGACCGAAGCTCACGGGCAATTCGTAAATAAATAACATTCATTTTGTTGGATTTTAATTTCACAATCAATAATAAATTGCGTATATTGATTTGTAATGTAGGAGTCTGTAAATAACCTTAATAATGTGGGATTTGACAAATTACATCAAATTATTTATTACATTTATTTACATTTTTAAACATATTTGTAATATTAATTAACATCAAATTGCTCCACGTTTGTATGAATCAGATGATTATAATTATATAAATATTTTAGTTCATTAAAACACCGGAAACCCTCGTGCACGCGCGCGAAAGTTTGTATCAGAGATAATAATTAATAATATAAAATCAAACTGCTGCTGTTATTAAAATACTGAAAGTAATCTAATTAATCTTTTATAATATTCTAACTTTTACTGCCTGATAGGAATGTAAATTACATAATAAAGATTATTCTTATTAAAATATTGTAGAAATTATTATATTATATAATTATTAATATTTTATTAATAAATGATGAACAGGTCTGTAACCTTTTTAACGAGTTTAAAGGGTAAAAAGAGAAATGTTTGATATTTGTGTCTTTTATAGTTTGTATCTGTTATTTAATTTCTGTTCACAGTTTTTTACTCCAGCGGTTGAATTTTGTGTCTGAAGGTTTTACTGATCCAGATGTTTCTCTGATTAGCAGCTGTTAATGAAAGTGCAAATACACGTGTTGGTGTCACACAGTTTAATGACTTAGGTTTGATCATTGCTACGGATTGATTTTTGTGTGGAGTTTGGCATGTTTTCTCTGCCTGCATGTGTTTTTCTTTCCAAAGCATGCCAGAAGTTGTGTTTGCTATTTAAATTACTCCTGCGTGTTAGTGAATAATTCCCTGCACTCATTCCCACATAGCATAAAGTGTTGCCAAAGTGGGCTCTGGACCCACTGAGACCCTGACCCAGGATGAGATTCCTACTGAAAATACATTTACAAGTTCTGTATTTTATAAGATCATTTGAAATGAATTTGTATAAAGTGGATCTAAAGTAAAAGAGAATGTAAAAAAAATATTGAATATTTGTGCATATTTAAAAATGTATAATAAATTTAATAATTCTATCTGGGACAGTGGTAGCCTAGTGGGTAGAGCTTTGAGCTATCAACCGGAAGATTGGTGGTTCAAATCCAGGCTCTGCTATGCAGCCACTGTTGGGTAAGGAAGCAAGGCCCTTAACCCTGTCTGCCCCAGGGGCGCCGTACGATGGCTGACCCTGCTCTCTGACCCCAGCTTCCAAACAAGCTGGGATATGTGAAGAAAGAATTTCATTATACTGTACACCTGTATATGTTTATACGACAAATAAAGTATATCTTCTAGCTTCTAAATTCTATTTCACAAATGTGAAGTAAAAAGGTACAATTCAAATATACAGTCATAGAGAAAAGTAGATTTTTTTAATTTATACAACAAATAGAATAATAATATTGTGATTATAATTCAGTCAATATCTTAAAAATATACAATATTTTACAGAAACATTAAATCCCTTCTAAAGGGAAACAAACGGAAACAGCAATAAAACTAACCCTGATATTTAGCTTAGCATTAACTGAGACATATTTTATTTACAATTACATATTAAAGCAAGTGTGTGTGCATTTGTGTGTGTGGGCGTGTGTGCATGCATGTATTTGTGTGTATGTGTGTGTGTTTGTGTGTTGGGGGTATGAAAGTGTTTAATGATGATATTTTTGGCGAATGTTAATATCTCTCTAAGTGCTGTCTGGTTTTCTAGCAGTAAAATAAAATCTCATGTTAGGTGGTACATGCCGAATCCTGCATGCACCTCTGTGTATACCCCCCCAAGAGGAACCGGTGCTGAGGATCTCTGAAAGGTGAGGGGTATGGAGTTAAATTAGTGCCAAAACTTCGCAAATAAACAGAACGTATTCTGTAAATATGATACGATTTGCAAACAAACACAACACGATCTACAAATAAAAAACACGATTTGCAAACAAACACAGTGTGATTTACAAATACAAAACACCACTGTTGCAAATGCATATGTGACTTTTAAATAAATGCACAGCTGTTTTCTAATACACTGCACTTCACAAACAAATAGAACATGTTTTACAAATACAAACGCTGTTCCGCAAATGCCGTTCGTGAATCACGTGACTTTTGGCTGCACTGTTCTGGCGCCGTGTCTCAGATTTTCTCACAAATGCATCCCGACTCGTACAAATGCGTCGCACCTGAGCAGTAGGGGGCGCACTTTTCAACATTTAACTGAGCGGTAAGAAGAAACTCCAGCTGGCTGTGAGTCAAGTGCCTTGCGTTCTTTACATCATGAGCGGTCAGCAGGTGAGTTTGTGTTTTTATATACTGTATTTTTGCTATATATATATATATACAGGTATATATATATTTGCTGGTCTGGCTAGTATCCACGAATTTCCTGTACTTTATCAATTCCTGTGATTCTTAGCTCTTTCCTGTGTTGCTTTCTTTTAAAAATTGCCATTACTGGCATAGGTGAAGCTGATAGTGTAGGCTAGGCTAGTTTTCAGATGAAGCTGATTCAGCGTTTTATTCATGTCCATGAACTTTATCTAATAAACCTTCTTCCATGTACAGTTTCTATGTTACCATGTCATAAAGTAACAGGATGATGTTAGATTAATCAGTAATGTTAGGCACAGTTCAGCATTGATGCTACTGTACGTGATTTTTTGCCGCCCAAAATGCTTAACGTAGCTAAACATATTTTGAATGTTAAATTGCATTATATCCGTTGTATCCGACTAATGGCGTTTCTAAGAAATAGCTTTAAATAGTTTTTTGTCTAAAGGATCTTGTCAATATTTTCATATCCGAACAGAACTCCTGGAAAAACTGATTAACAGTAACTTATACCAGGGTCCAAAACTGGATTTGCAGCAGCATGTGTGATGGAAACCAAAAGTTTTATTCATTAATTTTTTCTGACCTTTTTTCAAACCTTGGGTTGTTGGCCTGTAAGAAATTTTCTAAATCAAGCTCTTGGCAGCTTAGCAATGCAGTTTTATTCAAATTTGTATTCAAAGTCAGTGAGCCAACTCAATACCTGATTTTAAATTAATCATGAATTGGTTATCAGCTATGGTGCAGCATGGAATTGTGACATTTAAGAAACCCTGCCATTATTTAATGAGTTGCTGTTAACGCTTCCTTTAAACAAAATACCTCACCTTAGTGACATGCTGATTACTGACGTTTACTTTGAATTGCTTATGTGCTAAGGTTGGGGAAATTGCTGGTAATTTATTGTTTAATGATTTTTTTATGCATTTGCTCTTAGAAGCCAGAGTATGCCCATATTGAAAGGGCTGCAAGAAACTTACTTCAACTTATCACAGGAACAGAACAAGTTCAGGGTCCATGTCAGTCCCAAGTTCAGGGTCTGAGTCAGATTCAGCCTGTCAACCAGGGATCAAGTCAGGAGAGACAGGCCAGTGTCCAGCACGAGATGCAAAGGTGACACAAGTCATCCTAAACTAATGTGGCAAAAATAATTGTGGCTTTACAGTTAGTAAGTGTGGACCAGTTACATTTTGCATCATCTCTTTTTCACAATCGCTCACAGGTCCTTCCCTGGCATTTTCAGAAGAGAACGAAGCAGCGGTAAACGGAGATTTCCAACACCACTAAAAACTGTTGTTGCAGCACCCACAAAAAACACCAATCTGCAGTTTTATTTGCTTCCAAGACCGATGAACAAAACTCCTGAAGGTTCTCCGGAGCTCAAGCTGTTAATGGCAGGTTTGGGTAAACGGCAGGTATCTATGCCTGAAAACAGCAACCATACTGAGGTAAGCATTTGCTAAATATTTCATTAAAGAATCTTTGGTTGTGGTTTATGGACTAAATACATGTATTTGTTATTTAAAATAGATTTCAGCATTGCTAACATCTGAATATCCTAAACTGGAGAAGTTGTCTGGTGGATGGCTACTGTACAAGGCATCAGGCAAGCACTTAGTGAAACCATATTAAATGGATGTTATTTAAAATATTATTTATGTTCACATGGCAAGATTGTTTGACAAAGTGGGCCAATTTTATTAGAATTAAAGTGCACATTATCTCTTCTTTTTCTCCTGAATACTGCTGAAGGTGGAAGTGGGCAGAGAAAACTGACAGTGATCCCACCAGAGTCCGAAGGCTACTACACAAAACACCTGAAAAGTGTATCCAACAATGGAAGACACATTATTTTTATTGTTCCACTTCAAGGTGAAATAGACACCATGCCGCTTCCTTATGATTCCCCAGAGTTCAGTAAAATGCCGAAATCACAGTGCAAGACATGTGGCGAGACTTTACCGTTACAAGTTCTTGCTCTACATGTGCAGACTTGCAGCAAGTCCTCTGAAGATAGTGACCAAGTAAGATAATGACATCACAGCTGAGTTGGCTAGTGATGTCCTGTTGTCTTCAGAGGCTGGAAGTTTAAATGTTTAATTTAATTCTCATGTCAAATTTTTAAACACTTTTTTTAGGAACAAGAGGAAAATATGAGCCCTGATGTTCGATTTGGAGCCTGCGTTCAGAATATGTGTAAGTAGAAACAATTCGATTTTACTTCATATTAGTAGCTTATCAGTGGCTTAGTACCCAGTACAGTTAAGGATAAGTTCAAGAGATTGATTTCACAGGGCACAAAAGTGAGGCATGATTTATTTGGGGTTTTTATTTGCTGCTTTAAAGAATAATTTTTATGTAGTGATTTTTCAAAGTTTAATTTCTGTTTTGTCAATTTTCACTAATGCTGCTTGTTCAAGTGTCACCTGACAAGTCTCTGAAAATGTGTCCTATATGCCAAGTGGAGTACCCTTCTGACTGCATTGAGATGCATGCTAGTTTATGTGGAGAGAGGTATGCACTTCTTTGTCCTCAGTAGACAATCTATTTATTGTACAATTTGCAGAAATATGTGAATTATTGATACAAAAACTTTTTTTTAACTTCATTTAAAATGGCTGTCAACATAATTTAATTACAACTTACCTAGTGTTTGTGTAATGGACGTTAATCATATTAGTAGTATAGAAGCACATTTATTAAATGTGAATTTAATAAATGTTCTACTTCGTAAATTTGAAATGTATGTTTTTATGTATGCACACCGGTGAGGCAAAAAACAACATACAGTATCAGTCAAAAGTTTGGGCACACTTTCTCATTCCTGTGGTTTTTCTTGATTTTTTTGTAATTTTCTACATTGTAGATTAATACTGAAGACATCCAAACTATGAAGGAACACATATGGAATTATTTAGTAAACAAAAAAAGTGTTAAACAAACCAGAATATGTTTTATATTTAAAATTCTTTAAAGTAGCCATCTTTTGCTTTGATGACAGCTTTGCACACTTTTTGGCATTTTCTCAATCAGCTTTATGAGGTGCCACCTGGAATGGTTTTCAATTAATGTTTGTGCCTTGTCAAGTTAATTTCTAGAATTTTTTGCTTTTTAATGTGTTTGAGACCATCAGTAGTGTTCAGAGGTAGAGTTGGTAAAATATAAAACATATTCTGGATTGTTTAACACTTTTTTGTTCACTGCATAATTCCATATGCGTTCCTTCATAGTTTGGATGTCTTCAGTATTAATCTACAATGTAGAAAATAAAAATAATCAAGAAAAACCATTGAAGAGAAGGTGTGTCCAGACTTTTGACTGGTACTGTATAAGAGACCACCACCACCCGATCCTTTGGACATAATGATTCGTCCTTGATTAAAGTGGCTCATTTCACAGTCTAACATATATCTCAGATGTTTGCATGCAACACTGTCACAAAATAACTATGCATCTATGAGTGATCATAGTGTTTTGCCTCTGCAGTGTATGTATGTTTGTATCCCTTGAGCAAGGCCCTTACCCCTTAAATGCCTAGACTGTATACTGTAACTGTAATGTAAGTCGCTTTGGATAAAAGCGTCTGCTAAATGCCGAAAATGTAAATGTATTTATATATGTATTTCAGGCCACTAGAGTCTCTGGACATGACTGACAAAGAAGAGCACTTTAGTATATTGGATATTGAAGCAGGGGAAGGACCATCTGGTACAACTTCCCAAAACATACCTTTTCAGAATGAGCCAGCTAATTCATCTGCAGAACTTTTTGATAATGCTGAAAAAGCAGAGGGTTAGTAGCATATTGAGGATGTTTTCTAAAACCTTCTGTGCGTTTCACTTATAAACATAAGCAGCACAGACTCGACTTAGCACAAATTGGACTGTGTTTATAAATCAGAACCTGTGGTTCTTATTAGAAAAAACTTTATATGGTTCCTCAAGATCATTTTACAATTCTTTTATAGAATGGAAGACTACACCAGACCCAGCGAGGGCAGCACGCTCGTACAGGGAAACTGTGCTCCACACTCATGCATCAGGGAAACCACTGCACTTGCATGTTGATCTCAGAAGCATCATCTCAGAACAAGAAATGGCTTTGATTGCTTTTTATAAAGCAGGCAGCATAGACTGGGCGAGGCCTCTTCAATGTAGACTTGAAGGTTATCAGTACTATAGCTTTAGTTTTTTTTTTATGTATAATATGCAGTCAGATTTTTAGTAATCAAGCATGTTCACACTTCTGTGCTTTCTAGGTGATCCTGCCATTGGTGAAGGAGTAAATAGATTCTTATTTTCCATGGTTATGCAAAAGCTGAAATGTGGTTTTCATTTAAACTTCGGTATGTCAATTACAGTGTGATGACGATTAAGTTAAAGCTGCATTATTGGCATATTCAGTATTCTCCAGTTGATGTTTTTTAGATAATTTTCTCCAAAATTTGTCAGTTGTTGTCTAATTATAGAACCTCTAATTATAAGTACATTTTCTTCTCTCCACAGGTCATGCGTGTGTTACAAGACTGTTTGATGGAGAGCCGGACCATCTTGTACCTTCATCATCAGTATTCTTGGTTGAGTGATCTATTTCTGATGGCTGGCAGAATGATTGGCCACTGTTTTTAGCATGGAGGTCCTGCTTTGTCAGGGCTTAGCCCTGCTGTAATTCACTTACTTTCTGGAGGCAAAGTGGAAACCGCAGTTGTTGAAATCTGTGACTGTCCTGACCTTGATCTTCGTGAAAGAATTAAGCTGGTGTGTATTAAGCAAACTACAAGTTTTAGAATTTTTCTTATTGGTACTTGTTATTTCTGGTTAACCATAGTTCTGCAGAGTTTGTCATTCTACCTCATCTAACATATAAAGGCCTTTATGAATGACAAGAATTTAAAGGAAATAAATTTAAAGTATTTCAAGAGAGAAAAATCTCTGCAGGACAGTGGCTGACCAATCTCTGCTGGCTGTTTGCACAAATTATTATTATGATTATTATTATTAGCATGAATGAATTTACTTAAAGCAACTTAATATGTGCCTTTAAGCTGGAAGGAAACTCAGAACTGTCAGCAAGTGAAAAAGACAGTGTTGACTCTTTGTGCTTTTCATGGGACCTTCCTGCAGTAACAATAAGCAATCGAAGATGGCTCTTCGAGAGGCTATTACATCATGCGGTACCTAAATACTTTTACAGCTTATGGAATATACTTGATGTCTTTGCTAAACAACAATACAAATAACATGTTTTCTCTCTAGGTAATTGGACGGACTATGAAGCAAATTAAGCAAATTCGAAAAGGACTGAAAGAGACATTGCTGTGGCCACTAATGACTCATCGACCGGATGTACTTCGTCATTTTTCCACGCGAGTCAAATGCTGTGCTGACCCCTGAGGTATGCTGAACACATAAAATTTTATGTGGTCTTCAGAAAACCAAAAGTTACTTCTCAAATATTTAGGATGAATTGTCTGGTATGTCTGTATACAGAGCATTCTGAACTGCATCAGCTGGCCTACAATGATCGTAGACGATGACGATGACGACTGCTCTGTTGAAGATAAGAGTCGAGTTACTGGGTACCTCTGCCAGTTCATTGAAAATGGTACAAAATTACATTTTGTCATACCTCTGGTCATAGTGGACCAGTATCCAACATAGTGAAACCTTCTGCTTTAACTTACATGATTCAACATTATTATTATTAATTGTCAGGTTTGTAGGTGTTTTTGAGCAGGGAAATCCCTATGTTGGACAGTGAGAGATGCATAATTTGATGGTCAAATAGCTGTTCATGCTGTTAATTAATAACATGTTTTGTAGCATCCAGTGATGAACTAAAGGCCCTCCTAAAGTTCTGGGTGGGTTGGGAAGCTCCGACCAGTACCCTCAAAGTTGAAGTAGTCGACTGTCGCCTACCAAAGTCATCAACTTGTTTTGAGACTCTACGTCTTCCAGCCAACTACAAGGACTTTGCAAAGTTCAAGGAAGAACTGCAAGCATGCGTCAACACAGCTGACACTGGATTTGGACTGGTGTGATTTAATGGATGACTTTCAATGTCAATTTTACTCATTTTTAAAAGTTATTTGACAAAATGTTCTTACAAAATGTTCTCTGTTCTGTCTGTCAAGCTAAATGGAAAAAAAGAAAAGGAAAACACATTCTGGAAGTGTTTGCTTCAAACAGGAATAAAGTTTTTAATTGTTTTAATTGTTAAATTCATGCAACACTGTTTATTGCGCTTCCATATTAGTTGTGTCCTAGTATGTTCTGGACAAACTGGATGGTAGCCAGATAGATGTCTGCACCATGAGATTGGGAGGGTCCCAGGGGATCAATGGCTGTTCTTAATGCGGTTAGTTCTTCAGGGATCAATGGGTGATCTGTTGTAGGAATGGTGACTCCATTATGCCGGTCTTCAGGCAACCCACATTCATCCCAGTCAAGATGTGCAAGGTATAATTCCTGAAATGAGAATTGTAAAACAGCTGTTAAAACAATTGCTGGCCAATATGGTTTGTAGTCATCTCATGAAAGTTTCAAGAGTTCCTTCATCTCAACTTGCATAGAAAAGGTGTGCCCACAATTTGAATGAATAGATACTCATACAACATCAAACTTGACTAGAATGTGCTAATCACAAAATTATTATGTAAAAATTTCTGGTACCTCCACATTTTCAGGTTCTGACACTGAATGCTGAATATTTCCCATTTCCCAGAGCTGATTGGGTGTCAAGTTCCCCTCTGTTCTGATTGGGTGGTTATCCCAACCATTGCAGAATGTATTGAGACTAGCTTGTAGTCTGGGTAAGAACACATAGTGACAGCTGAAGAAGTGCATGGTGTTTGAAAGGTCAAGGAAACCATGGTCTTCAAGTGAGTGCAACACATTGTAATATATGCTTGTGACAGCACACCACATGTCTCTCCAGAGTCTCTCTATTCTGTAAAGAGGTATAAAGCAACAGGCAGTAAATAACATGACTTCATACAGTTGTAACAAAGTGCATAGCTGTTTACAGGAAGTATGTGTATAAAAGGTAGCCAGTCATTAAAATTTTAGGATCTTTTCCAATAACATTGTCATTACATCACCCTTGTGTACCGTTTGAGGTTCCTGAGACCCCAGTGCCTCTGTTCTAAAATAATACAAATGTATGGTAAATCCAGTAAATATTGCACAACCATTTATAAACCTCTTGTTAAACCACAGTCCATCTCTTACCCCAGCTGTTAGTATGAAGAATGAGTAAGATCAGGGCTTTCAATATAATTGAAATGAGAAGGTGTAGCAACGTGTAGGTGTGTGTGGGCCTGTGAATTGATTTAAACCTGCCTTTGATTATGCACACTCTTCCCAGCGATGAAGCTTGACCGTCCTGTCCCCTGGACAGAGAACATCAAGCGTGCAATAGCAACATTTTCAACTCCATGGTCACCTCTTACCCTAAAAAATATTTATAATAATTTTACTAAACAGCAAGTTTTAGCATAAAATCTCTTTAGTGTTTTCTTTCTCCTTTTACTAATCTCCTTAAAACATTATATAATAATGGCAGTATATCAGAATTCATATAGTGGTATGTCCATATATTACACTAATGACAATATTCTCACTAGAATTTAACTAAGGTTTAATGATTTGTAGTAATATTTGTAGTATTCTACTTCTAATTGGTGTGGTGGCTCTAGCTCAATTACCTTAGGGGAAATCCAAATTTGTCCACTGATTTTTGAAAAAGGGCCAAGGCTGTTGAGGATAAATTGTTGTCAGCTGCACTCAGGTACATGATCTATAAAAAAGCAAATATGTCATTTATGTGATAACAAGCTATTCCTTTCAGCTTGACAGTTCATGTCTGCCCATCATGTAGGGAAGTTCGGGGTACAGATTAGTATTTTTTCCCCAGTATTTCTGCTGTTTTATGTTTGTTTTGTTTTAGGATTTTAATGTCACGTTTTTACACTTTGGTTCCATGGTAGTTACTCATTACAAAGGTTCATCAGTTCACAAGTTTAATGTCGAACACAGTCGTGGACAATTTAGTATCTCCAATTTAGCTCACTTGCATGTCTATGACTGGGAGGAAACCGGAGCACCCGGAGTAAAACCCATGCAGACACGGGGAGAACATGCACACAGAAAGGACCTGGACTTCCCCACCTGGGGATCGAACCCAGGACCTTCTTGCTGTGAGGCAACAGTGCTAACCACTTAGCCACCGTGCCGCCCCCCTGCTGTTTTATGAAAGAAACTTGCACATCTTTAATTTGCACTTTTAATTTACAACATAGTAGAATAGCAAATATCAGCAAGAGAAAAAAACTAAAATTATTTATCACAAAATGCAAGTTATTTATGTTTATAAATTTAAATAAAAACTTAGAACAAAAATACCTTTCTTGAAAAGCCATCAATAGCACCAAAGATGACAATGTTGTACCTAGGTAAACAAGATTGTGATACCATCAGAATCAGAATCCTTTATTGATCCCAGAGGGAAATTGCAGAACCATCTGGGTATGCTGTGTACTTCATTTCATACAAAAATATTAATACATCACTGCACTTACTGGATGAGCTTGTGGTTCGTGTCTATGTGCATAAGGGACTTCGGACCAGGAACTGAGTATGTGCGCCGCACAACACACCCTAGCTGGTTCAACCGGCAGAGAATGCCGACAGTATCCACACGGTGCATAGAGGCCCTCACTCTCTCCCACTGCACTCTATGTCCTCTAGCCTGCAAGCACCCTTTAACTAGGCGGTACCCTGAGTGCGGCATGTTTTCTTTAATTTCAGCAACCAAATGATCGAGCTCAGCATCTGAACAAGTGCTGTAGAAGGCTCTGACCGAGATATCCAATTCTGCCATTCGTCTGCACACAGTCCACCTTGAGACTCCCATTAGGTTGGCAATGCAAGGCACAGACAGACCTTGAGTCAGAAGGTGTAATAGGTAATCTGAAGATATATCAAATTTTGGGTGCCCAGTCACTCCATAGTTGACCTGGACAAATACTTGAGGGAGGTGACTTTGCTTTTCCTCAATAACCATCTTGTGTAACTCTGTGAGAGCATCAACAATAGACTTCGGGAGGGTAATCTGATCGGAAAATGCACTGAAGAGAACTATTTCTTGAGAACACATAAACTCTAAATAATCCAGGTCCAGAGGCTTTTGGCTGAGAACATGCATAATGCGTGTTTTAAGCCGCTCCAACATTGTGTGTATTAGCAATTCCCAGGAGAGAAAGAGAAACTCATGTAATAGTAGTAAAACTGTTAATTGAATTATGTGTTCACTAATACATAAAGTTTTTAGAGTAAAAGAAGCAATAGGGATGAATGTAACTTGTTGGATTTAAAAACTGCCTACACTCACTGGCCATTTTTTTTTAACAGTGCACCATTAAGGCAACTCGATAGTTACGAACTCTAGCTTTTGTTGCCGTTTATCAGCACTCCTCCAACCCAAATATCATTGGTTAATTAGCTACGTTAAGCATTTTGGGCGGCAAAAAATCACGTACAGTAGCATCAATGCTGAACTGTGCCTAACATTACTGATTAATCTAACATCATCCTGTTACTTTATGACATGGTAACATAGAAACTGTACATGGAAGAAGGTTTATTAGATAAAGTTCATGGACATGAATAAAACGCTGAATCAGCTTCATCTGAAAACTAGCCTAGCCTACACTATCAGCTTCACCTATGCCAGTAATGGCAATTTTTAAAAGAAAGCAACACAGGAAAGAGCTAAGAATCACAGGAATTGATAAAGTACAGGAAATTCGTGGATACTAGCCAGACCAGCAAATATATATATACCTGTATATATATATATATAGCAAAAATACAGTATATAAAAACACAAACTCACCTGCTGACCGCTCATGATGTAAAGAACGCAAGGCACTTGACTCACAGCCAGCTGGAGTTTCTTCTTACCGCTCAGTTAAATGTTGAAAAGTGCGCCCCCTACTGCTCAGGTGCGACGCATTTGTACGAGTCGGGATGCATTTGTGAGAAAATCTGAGACACGGCGCCAGAACAGTGCAGCCAAAAGTCACGTGATTCACGAACGGCATTTGCGGAACAGCGTTTGTATTTGTAAAACATGTTCTATTTGTTTGTGAAGTGCAGTGTATTAGAAAACAGCTGTGCATTTATTTAAAAGTCACATATGCATTTGCAACAGTGGTGTTTTGTATTTGTAAATCACACTGTGTTTGTTTGCAAATCGTGTTTTTTATTTGTAGATCGTGTTGTGTTTGTTTGCAAATCGTATCATATTTACAGAATACGTTCTGTTTATTTGCGAAGTTTTGGCACTAATTTAACTCCATATATATTGAGGGAACCTCCGTATGATGTGGACATGTGTTCCCCTAGCTGAAAAGTAAATCCAAAGTTTGGGGGAAGCATGTGCTTGGCAGTCATTTTAAATTTTTCGAGTTCTGCCTCCTGCAGGCGTTTTGCCTTGGCTCGACGGTTCTGGAACCAAATCTTCACCTGAGTCTCAGTCATGCTGAGAGAGCTGGAGAACTGAGCTCGTTCTGAGATAGACAAGTACTGTTTCTGCAGATACTTCCTCTCAAGCGCCAGCAACTGTACCGTGGTAAACGGGGTGCGGGGCTTGCTGGAGGGCTCACATGCCCTAACACAGAGGTAAGGAACCAAAACCACAGCTTTAATAACAGAATAAACATCAGGTGCAGGTTTATTAACTGAGCAGAACTGCACCCATCAGCTGCATCCAATCAACACAATTAATCAAGTATAAAACTGATGGTCTTCATATTTATTTAATGTTTACTTTAGATTCCCATTTTTCTATGAACATTTAAATATTTGTATTAAACAGTGTCATGTACTAGTTTATTAGTTTGATCCTGGGATCAGATAAATTACATTAATTAAATTCTATTATTTGTATATTTTTATATAATTAATTAATTATATAAATAATGAGATGTCTACACCTCAGCTCACAATACACAGTCAGACAGTTTCATGTTTTTGGATGTTGTTTACATTTAGTGTTTAAATTACAGTCTTTGTATTATTACTTTTTTAGTTTGTAATTAAACTTTAAAACCAAACATTTAAAACAGTTAAATTGGTATTTAGTAAAATAATTACTAAAACATTGTTTCATTCATCTGTGTACCTCATGTGCTGGAATGACATGAATATATTTATTAAATATATAATTTTTATATTTATAAAATGACTAAGTGATATAATATTATCCTATTATGTTTCTGAAATAAATAGTTTTTAGTTTAGAAACTTCAAGAAAATCCCTCTTGTGTGGGTAATTATTATGTTAATTCCACTGTAATTGTTGAGTATTTCTGATAATAGTAAATCAGGGTTAGGGTTAGACCAGGAACTAAAATCGAACCCACTAATGAAATGGCATTTTATTTCTAAATGACGTTTACATGATGTAGGTGATGTAAATACTGAACATAATACTATGTTTCATCCCTTTTTGAATTCCAAATAATTCCTTAAAAAGGACCTGGATTTTAGTTATTTTCAACTGATTCATGACTAAACATCATTATTGATGATTCTTGAGTACCAGGATGAAAAAACTTGTTGTGTTATTAAAGCCGATAATAAATGAACAGACAACATTGTTTAAAAACCAGATAGTTTAAAATAATAAAATTAAATGGTTTAACTGTTTAATGGTTATTTATGGTTAGACGTTCAGGTAAGTTTTAGACGCGCAAAATTAAAGTGGCACCAAGTGAAAGACAATCAGATCACCAACATGTTCACAACATTAAAACAACGTTTAGTTTTCATTCTTACAGATTCTGTAAAAACTCCACAAACCAACACTTTTACCCCAAACTCATTTATGTAACGTTTATTCATTATTTTTATGATTATAATCCTTAAGACCTTATTGTAAATTTTCTTTATGCAATTACAATTAATTACACCGTAAATTGTAAACAAAAAACACATTGTATAGGTTATTAATATTATTATACTTTATTATTTAGTATTATATTATTATTAGGATTAATCAAACCTACTGGGAGGAGGGGGGGAGACCCGGATATTCGTGCTCCGGTCCGCGCGCTCTGGACTCTCTGCCGTTACCGTCGCTCCCTCGCGCACAGCCGCACAGGAGGCACGAGATCCGCGCTCGTGCGAGGAAACCGTGAGCGCGCGGCTCATCAGCGCCTCCACGCTGAAAGGAAGCAGCGGAGCTCCAGTCCTCGCGCTCTTCTGCAGGTTCTCCGCGCGCGGAGGAGTCACGTGTTCGGGAGAGGAGGACATGCTAAAGCGCACAGCGCGCGTACAACGGGTGCAGTTAAAGTTCCTCAGTGACCAATCAGCTTAATCAGTTTTTACCAGGGGCGGGGCTTATCAAGCTTACAGAAGTTTAACTGATTAGTGGGCGGGGCTTCAGAGTTTCTGAAAGTTTCCCTGTTGTCAGGTAATATATATATATATATAATTGTAATAATTTAATGATGAGATCTACAGTACATCTTCATGTGTTACGTTGTGTATAGTGTTAGGGACCTTGCTTCTTTTACAAAGTCAAGTGAATTGTAGTATCCCTGTTTATTATATCAATGCAGATACGTTAATTGCCTATGAGTGAAATTAAATATACTATATAATAAACTATACATTCACAAGTTTCCCTGTACCTCCTTACATCAGTAAACAGGTTGTCGTTAGAATCTGTATTCAGCATAGCTTTTCTGACATTAGTTCTGGTGGTTCCTAGCTTAATTTAATTCAACTGCATTCTGCTAATAAATAAAAATTTAACTAGGGTTTGGGTTAGCATTAATCAGTCATTAAGCAAATTAAACACACCATAAAACACCTAATTAGATCTGAATCCATTAAAGCACCTTTGTGATAGAACAGGAGATTCACTGCCCTAACCCTAGCTGACAAATCTACCAGAATTAGCTGGTGCAGTTATCTCAACATGGAGCAAAATATCAAAAGAATATTTCCAATGAAATAAACGAGGTTCTATCCAGTATTATTATGCTTTTCCTATTATAAACAGAATCTTTGTTCTGAACCATAAGAACCAAAACACTGCAGGTCCAGCATCCCCTGTATCATCACATCAGCAGTTCATCACCGTTTTAGACTTTTGTACTGTATAATCTTCCATAAGTGTATAACGTCAGTGTTGTCAAATTTAAAGAAACAATTTTATGATTTAAAAGACTTTACTAACAGTATGACAAAATGATTATTTAAATATGCAATTATTTATTAAAATTGTAGTTTGATCTTACCTGGATGGACATGGCTAAAACATTAAAAACTTTTGATGGTTTTTGTTTCTTTGTGTTTTTATAATAATAATTATTAAATATTGCTTAGCAAAAAGTAAAAAAAAAAAAATCCTAAAATTATAGTTTCAAAAACAACTAATTATTTTTAGTTTGATAATTGTGTGTGAGTATTAAGTGCTGGTCACTGTGTCTGAAGGGTTTTGCTACGTATTATATTTAGGAAATATTTTAGGGTGTGAAGACATCCAGTAATTTAAAAAAAATGTAAACGCTGAATGACCTTAAACACTGTGTGTGCGCGCGTGCGTGCATGTTTTAGGTCTCGTTTAGAACCAGAACAGAAAAGCAAAGTGGAAAAAACTCATAGTGAAGATGCAGAGAAACAACAGGAGGAAAATACAGGTGATAGCAGGTGATAAAATCTTAATGTTTTTTGTGCTTTCTATAAAAGAATTACAACTGTGCACATTTGCGTGTGTGTGTGTTTGTGCGCATGTATGGATGTCCATGTGTGTGTGTAGAAAAGCTGGTGTGTGATGGTGGTGTGGATCTGTTTGAAGATTCCAGAGTGGAGGATGAGCTCTCAGCTGAAGAACTACAGATGGTGCTCACACACACATTCACACACTCACTTGTATTCACAAGTAAAATTTGGTCAAATCCAGGGGTAATTTGGAGCTAACTTTTGTATGTCTGGGAGGAGAAAGAAAACTCTACCCACCCGAATGTAACACATATCACATTTTAGTTCAGGACCAAAGAACTGTGCAGCACCTTTCCTGCCTGTGTGGCCCAGAGCAAAAGTCTTAATTCAAGTAAATGTAATGAATCATTTCTGTGTATTTGGTTTATATTTCATTCAACTTTAAGTTCACTAATTTGTTACACTATCTGGATCATGTCATTTCTCTAAATATAGTCAGTTAGGTAGGAGGGAAATTAGATAAAATGGCCAGTGGTGCAGAGGTTAGTATGACTGAAGGGGTTGTTGATGAATATACCAAATCCATTTTCACCAAAAGGGTTTATGGGAACTCATACTTTTTAAAACTGCAAAATATCATTTGAAAAATTTCCAACTAATAGGCTGAATGTCTGGTGGTCTGATGAGGTTAATTTTTTTTACTTAAATTAGGCTTAAAGCACTACATGTTTTATAGGTTTACACCATTTCCACTGTCAAGTATACTTAGGGCATCTTATTGGGGGGGGGGGGGGGGGGGGGGTGTTGGGTTAGTCTATTTACAAATAGATTGGTTGTACAGAAATGTACTTAGTGAATAAAATCTTATAATTACATATTAGAATGTGGTTAAACTTTTACATATACAAAATATATACATGTTATAACTGTGTGTGTGTGTGTGTGTGTGCAGTTTGAACAGGAGAATCAGAGGCTGGTGAGTGAGATGAACAGTCTGGTGGATGAAGTAAGGTACGACACAATTGCTGTACACAAACACACACAGTGCAGACATTGTATACACACTGTACTGTATACACTGTTAGTGATACTGAATTCAAGTGTGTGTGTGTGTGTGTGTGTTTGTACAGACAGATTGAAGGAAAGGTGGTAGAGATTTCTCGGCTTCAGGAAATCTTTGCTGAGAAAGTTCTGCAACAGGTATGTGCTTAACAAAAGTGTGTGTTTGTGTGTGTTTACTACCATTCAGATTGGTGTGTTTGTATATGTGTTTGATGTAGGAAACTGAGATTGACAACATTCATCAACTGGTTGTTGGTGCCACAGAGAACGTTAAAGAGGGAAATGAGGACATTCGAGAGGTTTGTAACTCGAGTGTTACACACTCAGTCATCACTTATGCATTATATACTCATTACTCAAAGGAGTTTTCTCACTCACTCACTCACTCACTCACTCACTCACTCACTCACTCACTCACACACTCACTCACACACACACACACACACACACACACACACACACACGCGTTTATGTGAAAAATGGGGACGTAAGAGAAACCGCAGTCATATCAGGACCTGCCTTTCTAAAGGTCCTGGAAACAAAATAAGACTATTTTTTGGATTTATTTAGCTCACATATCATCTCTGTCTGTTGCTTTTTTTATTTTTTTACTTTTTTAAAAATTTTATATTTTTCAGGTTTATGTTAAATTTTAGGACTTAATTTCTGGTTTATGTTCATTTTTAGGACATAAAAGCACACACACTTTAAAGTCAGTTACTACTAACATATTTGGGACATAAAGAAAACTCAGGACTACATCGACAACAATTAATAGAGTATGATTAAGACACAGCTTGTTCTTATTATAAAAAACAAAACAACTAAACACTTATGATTTAAAACGGAGTTTTTAATATAGTGCCTTTTATAAACATGTAAAAGACATCACCATTCAGCATGACGAGAGTAACAGACATATTGACTGCTTTTAACAAAGCTGCTTATCATTTAGACTATCAACATTGTAGTATGCATAGATTTATAAAACAGAATTATCTAAACACGATGTAAAAGTGCAAACAAAATGTCAACAGATGTGCTAATATATAGTGAAGAAAATAAGTATTTGATACACTGCCGATTTTGCAAGTTTTCCCACCTACAAAGAATGGAGAGGCCTGTAATTTTTATCGTAGGGACACTTCAACTGTGAGAGACAGAATCTAAAAAAAAATCCAGATAATCACATTGTATGATTTTTAAATAATTAATTTGCATTTTATTGTATGAAATAAGTAATTGATCACCTACCAACCAGCAAGAATTCTGGCTCTCACAGACCTGTTAGTTTTTCTTTAAGAAGCTCCTCCTATTCTGCACTCATTACCTGTATTTATTGCACCTGTTTGAACTCGTTACCTGTATAAAAGACACCTGTCCACACACTCAATCAATCACACTCCAACCTCCTTACTATGGCCAAGACCAAAGAGCTGTCTAAGGACACCAGGGACAAAATTGTAGACCTGCACAAGGCTGGGATGGGCTACAGGACAATAGCAAGCAGCTTGGTGAGAAGGCAACATCTGTTGGCGCAATTATTAGAAAATGGAAGAAACACAAGATGACTGTCAATCTTCCTCGGTCTGCTGCTCCATGCAAGATCTCACCTCGTGGGGTAAGGATGATCCTGAGAAAGGTCAGGAATCAGCCCAGAACCACACGGTAGGACCTGGTCAATGACCTGGAGAGAGCTGGGACCACAGTCTCAAAGATTACCGTTAGTAACACACTACGCCACCATGGATTAAAATCCTGCAGGGCACGCAAGGTCCCCCTGCTCACGCCAGCACATGTCCAGGCCCGTTTAAAGTTCGCCAATGACCATCTGGATGATCCAGAGGAGGCATGGGAGAAGGTCATGTGGTCAGATGAGACCAAAATAGAGCTTTTTGGTATCAACTCCACTCTCTGTGTTTGGAGGAAGAAGGAGGATGAGTACAACCCGTCCCAACCGTGAAGCATGGGGGTGGAAACATCATAATTTGGGGGTACTTTTCTGCATAGGGGGACAGGACAACTGCACCGTATTAAAGGGAGGATGGATTGGGGTCGTGGAAAGCGAGATTTTGGCCAACAACCTCCTTCCTTCAGTAAGAGCATTGAAGATGGGTCGTGGCTGGGTCTTCCAGCATGACAATGACCCGCAACTAAGGAGTGGCACCGTTAGAAGCATTTCAAGGTCCTTGAGTGGCCTAGCCAGTCTCCAGACCTGAACCCAATAGAAAATCTTTGGAGGCAGCTTAAACTTAATGTTGCCCAGCGACAGCCCCGAAACCTGAAAGATCTGGAGAAGATCTGTATGGAGGAGTGGGCCAAAATCCCTGCTGCAGTGTGTGCAAACTTGGTCAAGAACTACAGGAAATGTCTGACCTCTGTAAAGGTTTCTGTACCAAATATTAACTTCTGTTTTTCCATTGTATCAAATACTTATTTCATGCAATAAAATGAAAATTAATTATTTAAAAATCATACAATGTGATTTTCTGGATTTTTTTTTTTTAGATTCTGTCTCTTACAGTTAAAGTGTCTCTACGATAAAAATTACAGGCCTCTCCATTCTGTGTAGGTGGGAAAAGTTGCAAAATCAGCAGTGTATCAAATACTTATTTTCCTCACTGTATAAAACAGAAACATATCTGAACACGACATAAAAGTGCAAATAAAACATCAACAAATGTGCTGTACTGTGCCAAAGTCATGGGCATTTTATGTTTTTCATTTAATATTCTGTTTTTTTATTTGTTTTATTGGTCACTGCCCTTTGTAGTTCCACTATTACAGACTGTAACTTTCAGGACCACTACAGAGCAGGTGTTATTTAGGTGGTGGATGATTCTCAGCACTGCAGTGACACTGAACATGGTGGTGGTGTGTTAGTGTGTGTAGTGCTGGTAAGAGTGGATCAGACACAGCAGCGCTGCTGGAGTTTTTAAACACCTCAGTGTCACTGCTGGACTGAAAATAGTTCACCAACTAAAATGCTGTAGGCCGCGTAAAAAAACTCCAGCAGCTCTGCTGTGTCTGATCCACTCGTAGCAACACTACACACACTAACACACCACCACCATGTCAGTGACACTGCAGTGCTAAGAATGATCCACCACCTAAATAATACCTGCTCTGTCCTCGTAATTGTAATAGGAAATTGTAAAGCTGCTTTGAGACAATGCTTCATTGTAAATAAATTTTACTTTGGTCTTGTGGTGGTCCTGACCATTAGAAAACAGAGTAAAAGGGACTAACATGGAAACAGATGGACTACAGCCTGTAATTGTGGTACTACAATTACTGCAGTGACCACTAAAATGTAATTAAAGTCTTTTACACAGTACTTTAGAAACAGTGCTTTCTTTTAAGAGTGGTAATTCTGTTTTTGACATAGTATTTAACAGCTGTCCAGTCTCGATTTCTGAGTGCATGTGGTTCAGCAATGATGCATGAGACACAGTCTCTCTTTATAGGGACCCAACAACTTGGAATAAATGTCAGAAGATGTTTCTCAACAGCATTTACTTCTTCATTGCTCCACTTTTTCCTGTCCTTCAGGATACCTGATAAAGTAAATGTGTGCTTTGTTAATATCATATTAATATGGACTTCATTTGCAATGCCTATAAAAAACATTATACCCTATTCAAATTATTTTCTTTTCTCACATCATACCATGACAATAAAAATGTCTTACTTTTTTAACTGTATTTACACATTATAACACAAACTATTAACCTTGCATGAATAAGTAATCAGTCCATTAGAGTAACCATTTTTAAGTTGCTCAGGTACAACCAATCACCTTTCAGATCTTATCCTTCACTGACCTGGTCCTGACCTAAATCTAATGAGGAATAAAAAAATCGGTTGATGGATTTGAAGAGAGCAGTTTATTGTAGGTCCCCACAAAATTTGACTAACTAACAATTTTGCAAAGTTTGTTTGTTTATTATGATTTAAATGTCATGCTCAGTGATAGCTCAGTGGTTAAGGTACTGGACTAGTAAACAGAAGGTTGCCGGTTCAAGCCCCACCACCACCAAGTTGCCACTGTTGGGTCCCTGAGCAAGGCCCTTAACCCTCAATTGCTCATCGTGTTCAGCTCATTGTGTAAGTCGCTTTGGATAAAATTATAAAAAGGAGGGCGACCATGAAAAGGCAAAGATACTTCAAAAACAACTGAAGTTGGAGATTAAGGAGGGGAAACAAGCCTACAAACAGAGAGTAGAACAACAGTTACAACAGGAAGGAGTTCGTCAGGTCTGGAATGGCATGAGAAAGATCACTGGTTTGAAACAGAAGGAAGGAGGGCTGCTTGATGGTGACCAGGACACAGCTGAGGACCTGAATTTGTTCTTCAACAGATTTGAACAATCTACCTCACAATGCCTTCTACCTGTTGCACACAATGCCACCTTGTCATCAGTAACCACACCCTTAACACTTAAACCATATCAAGTGAAAAGGGAACTGGATCGACTTAAGCAGGGAAAAGCAGCTGGACCTGACGGAATCTGCCCCAGGCTGTTGAGGATTTGTTCCAGTCAGCTTTGTGGCATTTTCACACACCTTTTCAACCTGAGCTTGCGTCTACAGAGGATCCCCACTCTGTGGAAAACTTCCTGCTTGGTTCCTGTTCCCAAAAAGTGACACCCAACAAACCCCAACGACTACAGGCCTGTCGCCCTTACTTCACATGTTATGAAGTCGCTAGAGAGACTAGTCCTTGCTCACATCAGACCCAGAGTGAAGGAACACATGGATCCTCTACAGTTCGCCTACCAACAAAACATCGGCGTGGATGATGCTCTCATCTGTACGTTACAGAGGGCTCATGCTCATCTGGACAGTGTGGACACTACTGTGAGGATTATATACGTACAACCTGCACGGCTAGGTGAAAAGATGCTAAAGATGAATGTGGAACCAGCTCTAGTCTCCTGGGTTTTGGACTATCTATCTTCTAGACCACAGTTTGTGCGACTTAAAAACTGTGTCTCTGTAAAAACCTTGAGCAGTATGGGGGCCCCACAAGGAACAGTCCTGTCGCCTTTCCTGTTTACGCTGTATACATCGGACTTTCAATATAACTCCGACAACTGTTTTCTTCAGAAGTTTTCAGATGATTCAGAAGTCGTGGGTTGTATTAGAGCAGGATGTGAGCAGGAATACAGGGGCACGGTTAAGGACTTTGTGGACTGGTGTAGCAACAACCACCTACAACTAAACATCACAAAAACCAAAGAGATGGTGGTGGACTTTAGAAGGAGGAGGAGGGATCCTGAGCCAGTTACTATCCTAGGAACTGAGGTGGAACTTGTACCCAGCTACAGGTACCTTGGAGTTCAGCTGGACAACAAGCTGGACTGGTCTACACACATGGAGACGGTGTACAAAAAAGGGGCAGAGCAGACTGTACTTCTTAAGAAGGCTGAAATCTTTTAACATCAGCAGGCCCCTTTTGTGCACCTTTTATCAGTCTGTGGTGGCCAGTGCTCTTTTCTTTGGAGTGGTTTGCTGGGGTGAGAGTGCTAGAACAATGGACTCAAACCGAATAAACAACCAGATCAAAAAGGCCAGCTCCATAGTGGGGTCTGAACAGGACTCAGTTCAGCAGGTAGCAGAGTTAAGAATGCTCACAAAGCTTAACTCAATTATCAAAAACCATTCACACCCACTTCACTCCCTGTGGAGGTGTTTCGACAGAGCACCTTCAGTCACAGACTGATTCCTCCTAAATGCCCAAGAAGGATGGGCCCTGCTGAGTCTGGTTCCTCTCAAGGTTTCTTCCTGTAATTTTCAGGAAGTTTTTCCTTGCCACAGTCGCCCTCGGCTTGCTAAACAGGGGTTTTTGTATCTGTTGGTCATGGATTTTGTAAAGTTGCTTTGAGACAATGTCTATTGTAAAAAGCGCTATATAAATAAAGTTGACTTGACTTGACTAAATGCAGGACTGAACGCTACAGAAAATCCTCTTATAACTGCTATCAGACTGTTTAACAATTCACAATAATCCAAATAAACCATTTATAAGAAATACCTACTTCTGTATGCTATGCATGCACCATTAAACCAATGGTTACATACCTCAATAAATAAAAATTTTGTATGCTATGCATACACCATAAAAAAGTTTACATGTACAGTGTATCACAAAAGTGAGTACACCCCTCACATTTCTGCAGATATTTAAGTATATCTTTTCATGGGACAACACTGACAAAATGACACTTTGACACAATGAAAAGTAGTCTGTGTGCAGCTTATATAACAGTGTAAATTTATTCTCCCCTTAAAATAACTCAATATACAGCCATTAATGTCTAAACCACCGGCAACAAAAGTGAGTACACCCCTAAGAGACTACACCCCTAAATGTCCAAATTGAGCACTGCTTGTCATTTTCCCTCCAAAATGTCATGTGACTCGTTAGTGTTACTAGGTCTCAGGTGTGCATAGGGAGCAGGTGTGTTCAATTTAGTAGTACAGCTATCACACTCTCTCATACTGGTCACTGAAAGTTCCAACATGGCACCTCATGGCAAAGAACTCTCTGAGGATCTTAAAAGACGAATTGTCGCGCTACATGAAGATGGCCAAGGCTACAAGAAGATTGCCAACACCCTGAAACTGAGCTGCAGCACAGTGGCCAAGATCATCCAGCGTTTTAAAAGAGCAGGGTCCACTCAGAACAGACCTCGCGTTGGTCGTCCAAAGAAGCTGAGTGCACGTGCTCAGCGTCACATCCAACTGCTGTCTTTGAAAGATAGGCGCAGGAGTGCTGTCAGCATTGCTGCAGAGATTGAAAAGGTGGGGGGTCAGCCTGTCAGTGCTCAGACCATACGCCGCACACTACATCAAATTGGTCTGCATGGCTGTCACCCCAGAAGGAAGCCTCTTCTGAAGTCTCTACACAAGAAAGCCCGCAAACAGTTTGCTGAAGACATGTCAACAAAGGACATGGATTACTGGAACCATGTCCTATGGTCTGATGAGACCAAGATTAATTTGTTTGGTTCAGATGGTCTCAAGCATGTGTGGCTGCAATCAGGTGAGGAGTACAAAGATAAGTGTGTAATGCCTACAGTCAAGCATGGTGGTGGGAATGCCATGGTCTGGGGCTGCATGAGTGCAGCAGGTGTTGGGGAGTTACATTTCATTGAGGGACACATGAACTCCAATATGTACTGTGAAATACTGAAGCAGAGCATGATCTTCTCCCTCCGGAAACTGGGTCGCAGGGCAGTGTTCCAGCATGATAATCACCCCAAACACACCTCTAAGACGACCACTGCTTTATTGAAGAGGCTGAGGGTAAAGGTGATGGACTGGCCAAGCATGTCTCCAGACCTAAACCCAATAGAACATCTTTGGGGCATCCTCAAGCGGAAAGTGGAGGAGCGCAAAGTCTCGAATATCCGCCAGCTCCGTGATGTGGTCATGGAGGAGTGGAAAAGCATTCCAGTGGCAACCTGTGAAGCTCTGGTAAACTCCATGCCCAGGAGAGTTAAGGCAGTTCTGGGAAATAATGGTGGCCACACAAAATATTGACACTTCAGGAACTTTCACTAAGGGGTGTACTCACTTTTGTTGCCGGTGGTTTAGACATTAATGGCTGTATATTGAGTTATTTTGAGGGAAGAATAAATTTACACTGTTATATAAGCTGCACACAGACTACTTTTCATTGTGTCAAAGTGTCATTTTGTCAGTGTTGTCCCATGAAAAGATATACTTAAATATCTGCAGAAATGTGAGGGGTGTACTCACTTTTGTGATACACTGTATATAAAAAGGTTCACAGGTTTAGCCATAGTTGTTTGCGTTTGCGATTAGGTTCGTTTGGCCCCGGAAATGACGCGTGACGTCACACTTAACAAGCGAATAGTCATCGTTACACAAACCCTCTTCTTATTAAAGATACACAGCCAACTGCATTCACACATTATCATCAAGTAAATCATTCATTCCACAAACCTGACAAAAACAACAAATACAAATAATAATAAAACTCTTTTTACAAACAAAATATAAGCTCATTAAAAAAAAAACTTACACATAATTACACACGAGCATTTTTTTTTACTTTTTTGACACTAATTATTTTGCATAGTGCAATAAAATAAAATAAATACATTTGAATTAGCACCACAAGAACAAAAGAAAACGGAAAATATTTCACAGAATCCTGTTTTAAGTAACCTCTTTAAATATAGAGAAATTTAAATATTTAGACGTTTATGGATAATTACTTATCTTATTGTTAAATAAACACATGAAGCACACTTGCACATTTCCAGTATTTTTGTTGTTTGAAACATTGTCAACATTAAAAAGATTACTATTAAAAATTAGCCCATTCTGATTCTCTGTGTTATCTCTGACACAATCATTAATTATTCTTACAATTGTATCTTTCTATTTCATTGCTTTCTTTCTTTTTTTTACTGGTGGTGAATGTGTAGTTATGAATTACAACCAGTAGATGCCACCACAAAGAAATACAAAGATTCAATATTTATTTATCACATGTACAGAAAACAACCTGACTGACTATTACAATGATCAAAGAAGAAGATAAAAATATAAATCCCTAAATCAGTCATAACATAATGTAAATAAATTAAAATTTAAGAAAAACTTTTCTTTTTTAAAAAAATTTTTCTTTAATTTGCTAACATAATTTTATTGCAGATAATAAAAAAACACATTATTTCAGTATATGTTAGGTCAACTTTATTTTGTTTGTTTACATCCATTCCTCCATTTCAGGCCTGCTACACATTGCAGAAAAACGTGCTAATGTAAAGCATTTATCACTTTGTTTTGCTCTCATCCCTTCTCACAACATTCACCCCTAGTTTCTCTGCTGCTGCTCCAGAAAGATGGGATGTGGCTCACAATTTTGTACGAAATTTTGTGTGATTGGTCAAAGTTTGTGCAAAGTTCAAAAACAAACATTTTTAATATAAGGTTGCTAATAATTTGGGCCTTTCCCCTTCTACCATACATAACATTGTGAAAACTAATGATATTGTAAAGGAATCTGGACCAGATAATGGGCATGCATAAGGATCTGAGTGACTTCAACAACAGCCAATTTGTTATGGCTAGATGGCTGCAAGAGAAGATCTTAAAAACAGCATATATTGGATGTTACCTACCAAATACAATGTTAAGAAGGACAACCGATGGAGTAATGGGCACCCAGAGCTCACTGAGGTGTCTTGGGAGCAAAGGCTGCTTGTCTGGTCTCATGCTGTCTATAATCAAAGGTGTCTAAAACCCATTGCATTGCAGCTTGCTACATAGCCATACCAATGTTGGCTCCACCACGAACTTGATCAGGCTTAAGAATGAACGATTGGCCGAGTCGATTAGTATTTACACTGCAGTCCAGTAGGGGCGCTAATAAATCTGAACGTTGTAGATCAACCACCTCAATTCAAACAGAAGAAGAAGAAGCAGCTGCAGCAGCTGGTGTGTTTGTACTGAAGTGAATCATCTGTAAGTAAAACATTTATTTATTTATCACACTTTAATTATTAACTACATTCTAATTAATAACAAAACTACAGTTCATAATAAAATATCACTGTGTCGGTTTGAGGAGCTTTAACTTTCTTTTCACACAAACTACTAGCTTCTCCGCTAACTGTTAGCATCTCACACGATTCAGTACTGATGAACCGATTCATTTCAACCAAACCAGCAAAATGAATCAATTTATCAGAACTAAATCTAACATTTTTATAGAAAAATCGAATTTTATTTTAATTTACATTTAATGGACACCTTTACCCAAAGTGACTTGCGATTATGTTTTAGTACAATCTATGTTCTCGGCTGCTCCTGTTAGCCGTAGCCAGCGGACCGTGATCTGCAATATTGACTCGGCACAGTTATTACGCCGGATGCTCTTCCTGACACACCCTCCCTATTTATCCGGGTACCTATAGGACGATTCAATGTCTGCATGTTTTTATACTGTGTAAAGCAACTGGAGCACCTAGAGACACGCAGACAAGGGGAGAACATGCAAACTCCACACAGAAAGGACCCGAACCACCCCACCTGGGGATCGAACACAGAACCTTCTTGCTGTGAGGCAACAAGTGCTACCCACTTAGCCACTGTGCCGCCCTATGTTTTAATACAATCAAACAATGTAAACAGTGGTAACTTAGAAGAGTGTGGCTAGAACCAGTGATTATTATTACTAGACCAGTATCTCCACCACTGAGTTACCAGTTCAGTTATTTGTTTTCAATTATAATTGCTATAAATGTGATTGATTGTAAGTAGTTTTTTGACAAATCTATCAATGATTTAAAACACATTTATTATTTTACATTTAGTTATTCAGACATTGTACAAAGCTCAAACCCAGTAAAAAGAAGAATGTGTGATGTGTTCATTCTCTTCAATCTTTATTTCACTGATCAAAGTAGAAAGAAAAGATTTCCAATGTTTCACTGATTAACTTCATTGTAGTTTATAAATAGAAACATATTTAGAATTTGATGCTGTAACAGACTCCAAAAATGTGCTACAGAGGTGTGTTTTCATCTGCGTTCCATCAGCTTTTCTATTAATGCTGTAGTTTTTCTTCCCTTTGTAATTCACACAAGAACATTTTTTTATAAATAAAAGAGCGGTTCTAAGAAAAATAATGCTTTTTACTAACGTCTCACCATCATCACAAAATGTACGTGTGTGTGTGTATATAAAATTTTCTTTCACCGTATAGGGCTCAATTCTGTAATCCAGGTATAACTAATCGTACACGTCACTGTGTAACTATTACAACATTTACTGCATTTTAATCAGCGTTCGGCTTCATGCACTTTATACACACGCTCCCTTAGTTTATTATCACAGATGAGAAATAGCGTTTCAGAAACAGCTTTAACTAAACATTAACAATATAAGTTTTAGAAATTTATGTAATTGTTGTTGCTCCTTGTTTACTGCATGTTTGGATGTTTATTGGCCTAGAACAAGAAATACTATAATACAAAATAAATAAATAAGTCTCGGACATCAGGCGATCATCCAGTATAAACTAACATGACCACGGCGGTGTACAGCGTCCAGTACACATCAAATATACAAACAGAGTAGTCAGAACAACAGAGGAGCGTCGTTACCTTATTATTACTGTTTCAACACTTGTGGATGATTTACAATGTTTATATGAAGTAAATATACACGTCAGTGTGTAAGGGCAGCGGTAGCTCAGCAGTTAAGGTACTGGACTATTAACCAGGAGGTTGCCAGTTCAAGCCCCACCACCGCCAAGCTGCCACTGTTGGGCCCCTGAGCAAGGCCCTTAACCCTTACTTGCTCAAAAATTGTGTTCAGTCGTAGCTGTAAGTCGCTTTGGATAAAAGCGTCTGCTAAATGCCGTAAATGTAATGTCAGCGCGTGAACACGCTTGTGCGTTTATTTCCAGTTATATTGATACAAAATATTGAAAATTAAAATACGATCTGTTTTTTCGTTTTCTGTTGGTTATTTGATTTTTGATCTTGAAAAGAAAAACGCCCTGTTTTTTAATAGTTTTAACATTCTCATCATGTTTACAGTCTCACAGAATAAACAATAGCCAATCAAAAGAGTCTAAAGGAATTTCCCAGAATATTCAGTAAAGGAGAAATAAGTACATCTATCTATCTTTGTATTAGATCTGTTATAATGCAGTCAGCAGAAGAGGAAGACGTCACTCTTGAGGATCTACATGAAGGATTCCAGATAAAAATAATAAAAAAGGAAGAAGATGAAGATGATAAGTTCTTCTGTAAGTAAATATGGAGCAATGAGCCATTTCTCCACCAGACAGTGTGGTACAGTGTGGTACAGTATGTAACAGCTCAGGAGGATATTTAATGTGAGGTGAAGTAAAGTAAACACTGTGGGGTGTTTGATAAAAACACAGGAAACAGAAGAATTTGCAATTTTCCGTCTTTTACTAAGGACTGCAGCCTTGAAATGGTTCAATGTCCACAAAGTTTGATTACATAGACAGTTCACACATCGTAGTCATGAATCTCATAATGTGGATGGTTTACATGCACTAAAAAAAACAAAAGAAAAAAAGAAAACAAATATTAACAATGTTTCACAATAATTTTAACTAAACATAAAATAACCCAAAAAAAGAAACTTACATCACTCATCCACACCTCATGCTGCCATGCTGCTAAACAGAACAAAGCACTTCTACATGGGGTTACATAAGGACGGAATCAAGGGCATGGGTGGGACCAGGTGATAACAATTAAGCAAATTAACAGAAAACAATCAGTTCAATTAAAGGTAAACCATTGAATAATTGAGTTTTTTTACACAGTACATTGGGATACAGTACAGTGTGGTACAGTACAGTGTGGTACAGTACAGTGTGGTACAGTACATTGGGGGTACAGTACAGTATGGTGCAGTACAGTGGTACAGTACAGTATGGTGCAGTACAGTGTGGTACAGTACAGTGTGGTACAGTACAGTGTGGTGCAGTACAGTGTGGTATAGTACAGTGTGGTACAGTCAAGTCAAGTCAACTTTATTTATATAGCGCTTTTTACAATATACATTGTCTCAAAGCAACTTTACAAAATCCAGGACCAACAGATACAAAAACCCCTGTTGAGCAAGCCGAGGGCGACTGTGGCAAGGAAAAACTCCCTGAAAATTACAGGAAGAAACCTTGAGAGGAACCAGACTCAGCAGGGCCCATCCTTCTTGGGTGGCCTGGAGGATACTTTAAATAAATACACGATTTACACAAATCATACAAACACAGAATTAAATGATCTAAAAGTCATAACTGGTAATAAATAGATAAATAAACAATTAAATAATAATAGAGTTGTTATCCGCTCTAGTCTTCAATAAAGTCTGTAGTGATTTCTTGTCGTTGCAATTACTCCAGACCCGTCACATCTGACAGGAGCAGCATCGTTGTCCCGGCAGTCTCGACTTTAATCCTTAACCTCGGCGGGTAAACAGGTTTCCATCAGAATGCCCTCGGGGTAAAACAACAGAGAATGTAGTTAATAATGTACAATGCTAGTTGACAAACAGTTTTACAGAGAGTTTTCTACTCCGGCAGCCCTAATTATTACAGCATAACTAAAAGGGAGAGCGAGCAGGTAACAAGGTCATGAAGGCTTTCACAGGACATCAGCGCCCATCTCCCCACCGTCATCAAACCTGAGTGATCGGACAAGAGAGGCAGGACGACAGCAACCCAACATCCCTGATCACCACAAGTTTCTATGACCAAGAACCCCCAAGCTCGGCGCCTTTGTCTATACTAATCAAAAGCCTGAGAAAATAAATATGTTTTCAGTCTAGACTTAAACATTGAGACTGTGTCCGAATCCCGAATAGAGGCAGGAAGATTATTCCAGAGTTGTGGAGCTTTGTAAGAAAACGCTCTTCCACCAGCCGTGATCTTTTAAATTTTAGGAACTATAAGTAACCCTGCATCTTGTGAACGAAGTGGACGCGCTGGGCTGTAGTGATTAATAAGTTCACTCAGATACTGTGGTACAGACCATGTAGCGCTTTATAAGTTAGTAAAAGTATTTTGTAATCAATGCGAAATTTAACTGGCAGCCAGTGTAGAGATGATAGAACAGGAGTAATATGGTCAAATTTTTTAGTTCTAGTTAGCACTCGAGCTGCTGCATTTTGAACTAATTGGAGTTTGTTTATGGATCTACCAGAGCATCCAGTTAGAAGAGCATTACAATAATCTAACCGAGAAGTTATAAACGCATGGATCAGTTTTTCGGCGTCATTAACAGATAGTATATTTCTTATTTTAGAAATGTTACACAAATGATAGAAAGCAACTCTAGTAATATTATTAACGTGTGTATCAAAGGAAAGATCTGAATCTATTGTGACACCTAAGTTTTTTACATCTGGGCTGGGAGTAACAGAGAACGTGTTTAAGTTTAGCACCAGGTTAGACAACTTGTCTCTTGCAGCTTTAGAGCCAACAAGTAAAACCTCAGTTTTATCTGAATTAAGTAAAAGAAAATTACACGACATCCAGTTTTTTATGTCGTTTACACAATCTTCTATCTTACTGATTGTGTCAGTATCATTTGGTTTGGCTGATATATACAGCTGTGTGTCATCTGCATAGCAGTGAAAGTTTATGCCATGTTTATGAATAATTTCACCTAGTGGAAGCATATAGAGTGTAAATAATAGCGGTCCCAGTACCGACCCCTGTGGAACACCATACTTTACTTTTGTAGTTTCCGAGCATTTATTATTTACATAAACGAATTGAGAGCGGTCAGTCAGATATGATTTAAACCAAGAGAGTGCGAGTCCTTTAACACCTACTGTATTTTCTAGCCTCTCCAGTAAAATGTTATGATCGACCGTATCAAACGCTGCGCTAAGATCTAATAGAACAAGAAAAGAGACACATCCATTATCAGAAGACATTAACAACTCGTTAACTACTCTAATTAATGCGGTTTCGGTACTATGGTTGGGTCTAAATCCTGATTGAAATTTTTCATGAATACAATTTTCATTCAAATAAGAGCATAACTGTTTGGAAACGACTTTTTCTAATATCTTTGAGACAAAAGGAAGGTTTGAAATTGGCCTATAATTAGCTAGTACATGTGGATCAAGATTAGGTTTTTTAATCAGGGGTTTAATAACAGCACTTTTAAACAATTTAGGTACATATCCAAGGCTAAGGGATGCATTGATTAATGTAAGCAGGGGCTCTACAATAGCTGGGAGTAAATCTTTAAGTAAACGAGTTGGAACAGGATCGAGTATACACGATGATGACTTCGATGATTTAATCAACACAGTTAGTTCATTTTGGGAGATTGGATTAAAGGAATTTAGTTGGATTAACTCGTTACTATTATCACCAATGCTGCTCGGAGTGAGTCCATACTTAACATTGGCAAGTGACACACTCTGACTCTGAAGTCGTATTTTTTCAGTGTGGTGCAGTACAGTGTGGTTAGTATTGGGGTCACTAATCAGTAGAAATAATAAGAGAATGTGGATAGTGGGATTAGAACCTGTACTGTACTGTACTGTCCTGTGGAGAAGAGCTGCTCCACTCCAGTCTGGATTTAAGGTTTAAATCTAACTAGGATTTATTTGTGATTGGAAAATCAAACCCACAATTTTACATTTCCTCCAGTTGTTGAGTTTCTTCTTCACATATTGATGGAATTTCAGGTAAAATCCCTGTGGAACATGTCATCTCTGAGGAACTCTTCTCCCCAGTGGATCAACAGGATGGAGGTTTCCAGATGAAGCCGGTGAAGAAGGAAGAACCTGAAGATACAGATGAACTCAGTGAGACATTTTATATCTTGAGCAAAATCTTTAATCTTTTATTTAATAAAGTTTTATTTTGTGACCTCATTTTTTCTCCAGGAACATAAATTGTATCACTAGTCCTGCTACTAGTACCACCACCATAACCAACAATATTACCACTACTAACACCACTACAACTACTACTAACCCCACCACTATTATTACCACTACTATTACCCCTGCCGCCACTACTATTACGACTACCTCCATCACTACTTCTGATTTGTACCGGGTTTCAACACTTTTATGTGAGCAGGAAATGAATAATTCAGGATGAATCAGGTTACAGGACTTTAACACAGGATCTCAGTTTGGGTGAAAAATGTGTTTCCTTTTTAACATTTACTAACAATGTTTATTTATATAAATATATTTTATTCTTTCTGCTTCAGAACTGAACAAGGATTTCTCCTGCTCCTCGTGTCCACGTTCCTCTACAACCCAAAATCACCTCCACAATCACATCAAGAGCTGCAACCATGATAAATATGATGCGCTGGTGAAGATTAAGACTGAACATGAGGATCTGACACCCACCAGAAGCTCCAGTAATCAGCAAACGTCCTCTGGTACTGTCAGCATTAACACCTCTCTCAGTCCCACACAGGAAGAAGGAAACGTCTGCTCACAGTGTGGGAAGAGCTTCAGGTACCAGAGTGCCCTCAAAATACACCAGCGCATTCACACTGGAGAAAAACCGTATCAGTGCTCACATTGTGGGAGAAGCTTTAATATACAGAAGAATCTCAAAATACACCAGCGCATTCACACTGGAGAGAAACCATATCAGTGCTCACAGTGTGGGAAGAGTTTTAATCAAGCGACTGTTCTCAAAAAACACCAGCGCATTCACACTGGAGAGAAACCATATCAGTGCTCACAGTGTGGGAAGAGTTTTAATCAACAAAGTAATCTTAAAAAACACCAGCACATTCACACTGGAGAGAAACCGTATCAGTGCTCACAGTGTGGGAAGAGTTTCACTCAACAGAGTCATCTCAAAATACACCAGCGCATTCACACTGGAGAGAAACCATATCAGTGCTCACAGTGTGAAAAGAGTTTTAATATACAGAGTCATCTTAAAATACACCAGCGCATACACACTGGAGAGAAACCGTATCAGTGCTCACAGTGTGGGAAGAGTTTTAATCGACAGAATGTTCTCAAAAATCACCAGCGCATTCACACTGGAGAGAAACCATATCAGTGCTCACAGTGTGGGAAGAGTTTTAATATACATAAAAATCTCAAAATACACCAGCACATTCACACTGGAGAGAAACCGTATCAGTGCCCACAGTGTGGAAAAGGTTTTAATACACAAAGTAATCTCAAAAGGCACCAGCACATTCACACTGGAGAGAAACCATATCAGTGCTCACAATGTGGGAAGAGTTTTAATACACAGGGTAATCTCAGAAAACACTTGCGCATTCACACTGGAGGAAAAGAAACATATCAGTGCTAACAGAGTGGGAACTGCATCTATTAATTCTGTGACACATCAAACTGCACCAAATGAACAAACTTTTTAATACTGCATTCCCAAAGCAGTCATCAATTTTTCCTATTAGTGTGTGTGTGATGGTATGTGAGTAAGTCTTTAGATGGATTGATGCTTTATTTATTTAACTGTGGTGAAAAAGTAACTCAGGACTTTTCTGTCACTTACCCAGGATAGGATCTGACTCATATCACACACGTGTTCTGGACAGGATTAAACAGATCTGACCTGGTGTTCTACGGCACAGTGGGACAATACCGAAACAGCCCAACACTGGCCCAGCACCAAACCACCTCTCAGTTATGTTGTCATTCCTACGGCCCAAATGCATCCAGATGTCCTGGATCAGTTAACTTTAAATTACACTGTGTAAATAATAAAGACTGCACTATTTAGTTCGCTAACAAATTAAGGAAAGCTTCATTTTATTACACTTTAAGATTTAATAACTATGTTATTAACTGTTTTACTGTGTTAAAGTTCCACACAGAATCTTCCTAGTCCCACAGTAAGTACTTTGTTCTGTAGTTTTTCTAAGACCTCAGCAACTCTGGAAACTCGGTTCAAAACATTCCAGCAGGTGGCGCAAATAAACATGAACATAATGAATCATTCACCTCAATTCAAACAAGAGGAGGAAGAACGAGCAGCAGCTTCAGCAGTTCATGTGTTTGTACTAAAGTGAATGACCTGTAAGTAAAATATTTATTTATTACTCTATAATTACTAGATTCATTCTAATTAATAATAACAAAATAAAATATCACTGTGAGGATTTGAGGAGCTTTAACTCTCTTTTCATTAAAACGCACAAACTGCTAGCTTGTCCGCTAACGGTTAGCATCGCACACGATTCATTACTGATCAACCGATTCATTTTAACCAATCCAACAAAATGAGTCAATTGGTCAGAACTGATTCCGATTTTTTAAATATTAAATCTAACAGATTTACAGAAACACATTTAGTTATTTTCTTTTTATCTATACAGATAGATACTTTATTAATCCCGAATGAAATTAAAGGTCAGTATAATAATTAGTCAAATAATTTAGTATTACCTTATTCATTTGTATTATAATATATGATAAGCATTTGAATAAAATTAAACGTACTTCAGAATTTCTTAGTATTTGGCTTAACTGAACAACAAGTAAACACAATTAAGAGAATGACCATGTCCAGTCTTTTCTACAGAGGGAAACATTTCCAGAAGTCTGATCGTTTCTAATGAAGAATGACAGTCAGGTAGATTTGATCCTCTCATCAGACATTCCAAACTCATGCTGTTTGTAAGAGGTGAACAACTGAGGCGCCTCAGTGAGGTGCGACCTGTGTCTACAGAGACAGAGATCCTGATCTTTGCAATGGCAAGCTGTGGCTGTCAGGACCAAACCCAACATATGATGAATCATTTCTTGTGACAGAAATATGGTGATTAAACTTAACCCTAAAAGGAAACTTATAGATGAAAACCTGACACACCATGTAAATGTAAATGTAATGTACATTTACATTTACATCAATGTAAATGTAAATGACAGCTGTGAAAGGTTCATTATTCTAGAATCTTTGTCTCCTGAATTCCCACTGACCAAGCTTTCTCCGTTTGCCATCCATAAACGCACTGCAGGAATTTCTGGCTCATTGAAGATGCCAGAAAACAGAAATCAGGTCAGATTCTAGTAGAATGCAGGAAAAAGACCCCAATGTAACAGCTGCTGCGCACAACTCAGCTGGCAGGAATCATTATCAAGGCCTTCTCTAACCCTATACTAAACAGCAGCAAAGGAGTCATCCGAATCTTGCAAAATAAGGAGTAACTAATGTAAAAGGAATTATAATGTGAAAGCTGGATCAGATTATTGAAACATATGCTTACATGTTGACTTGTAGCAGACCACAACCTCTTGAAAAATCCTAATAGGACTCACAGTTGACTTATATACCCCCAACTCATTAAGATGTTTTAACTGCCAAACATTCAGCCATGACTCGGCCCACTGCAAGAGCAAATCCATCTGCTGTAACTACTGGGAGGAAAGCTATGAAACAAATTGTGACCACTCTTCAAAATGTCCAACACAACGCAGCCTCCAAAGAATGCCTAGCATGGCAAAGAGGAAAAAAATACATTGTACCAAGTATATCAAGAAAATCAGCTACCCAGAAGTTCGGAAGTTAGTACAAGGCTCCTCATTCTTTTCTCTACCCAGATCATATGCTGCAGTATTAAAAACCTCTAGATTACCCGGAATTTACCTGGACCTCAGCATATCACAGCAAAAACCTCCACCCAAGTAAAAACAAAACAGAAAGCTCGCAGACACCACCCATTCCACAAGTAATACAAACTAGCCAGCTCCAAAACAAAAACTCAGAACCCATCCCCCTGACAAACAAATTAGAACTATTCGCTTTATCACACAAGCTCTGTGTACAGTACACTTCACCCACTGTTTCATTCTGTTCTTTTATACTCTTAAATAAACAGAATACACAGTTAGTCATGGTTATTGTTTACTTTATATTTATTTTTAACTCAAGTGTGTGACTTTCATATACGCTAACTTGTGTTAAACATGTCGGTATAGAACCTTAACTTTAAACAATTCTATATTACATCCATGTTTGCACAGTGGGTGGAACTTGTCATAAAGTTAGTGATAAATTATGTCCATTTAGAGGGAAGATGTGATTGGTCAGTTTTACTGTCATTTGAAATTTGTCCCTCACAGAATTTCTATTGTTCAGCTGCTGAATAATACAAGCAGCAGAAGAGGGACGTGTCACCACCATGGATCTACAAAATGAAGCATTCCAGAAGAGACTAATAATAAAGGAGGAGGATGAAGATGAGGATGACGAGTTCTTCTGTAAGTAAATATGGAGCAATGAGCCATTTCTCCACCAGACAGTGTGGTACAGTACAGTGTGGTGCAGTACAGTATGGTACACTACAGTGTGGTGCAGTACAGCGTGGTGCAGTACAGCGTGGTACAGTACATTGGGGTACAGTGTGGTACAGTACAGCGTGGTACAGTACAGTGTGGTGCAGTACAGCGTGGTACAGTACAGCGTGGTACAGTACAGTATGGTACAGTACAGTGTGGTACAGTACAGTGTAGTACAGTATGGTATGGTACAGTACAGTGTGGTACAGTACAGTACAGTGTAGTACAGTATGGTACAGTACAGTGTGGTACAGTACAGTGTGGTACAGTACAGTGTGGTACGGTACAGTGTAGTACAGTGTGGTACAGTACAGTGTAGTACAGTATGGTACAGTACAGTGTGGTACAGTACATTATGGTACAGTATGGTACAGTACAGTGTGGTGCAGTACAGTGTGGTGCAGTACAGTGTGGTGCAGTGCAGTGTGGTACAGTACAGTGTGGTACAGTACAGTGTGGTACAGTACAGTACAGTGTGGTACAGTACAGTGTTGTACAGTACAGTGTGGTACAGTACAGTGAGGTTAGTATTGGGGTCACTAATCAGTAGAAACGATAAGGGAATGTGGATAGTGGGATTAGAACCTGTACTGTACCGTACTGTCCTGTGGAGAATTGCTGCTCCATTCTAGTCTGGATTTAAGGTTTAAGTCTAACTAGGATTTATTTGTGATTGGAAAATCAAACCCACAATTTTACATTTTTTCCAGCTGTTGAGTTTCTTCTTCACATATTGATGGAATTTCAGGTAAAATCCCTGTGGAACATGTCATCTCTGAGGAACTCTTCTCCCCAGTGGATCAACAGGATGGAGGTTTCCAGATGAAGCCGGTGAAGAAGGAAGAACCTGAAGATACAGATGAACTCAGTAAGAATTTTTTATATCTTCAGCAAAGTAAATCTTTAATACAGATTCATTAATGTCTGAATTTCTTAAAGTGTTTTTTCAACAGGAATAAAAATCACTAGTCCTACTAATAATAATAACCATGCTCAAGTACGCTTTACAACAACAACAATACTAAAAAAAAAACCCTATGAAAAATGCTCAGCGAAGAGATATGTTTTAAGCAAAGATTTGAAAAGCATGAGGGAGGGAGCAGAGAGAAGGAGGGAGGGAATTCCAGAGGCGAGGGGGAACGCAGCTGAATAAACGGCCACCTATAGAAGCCCGCTTGAACCTGGGTACAGCCAATAGATCAGAGCCAGAGGACCTAAGATTGCGGGAGGAAGAGTGATAAGTGAGTAAGTCGGCTAAGTATACCGGGGCCAGGCCATGTAGAGCTTTAAAGGTGAGTAGGAGTATTTTATATTTAATCCTCAAAGAGGTGGGTAACCAGTGCAGTTTAGTCAATACAGGTGTAATATGGTCAAATTTTTTGGAAAAGGTCAGGATCCGAGCAGCAGCATTTTGGATACGTTGGAGAGGCCAGAGGGTTTTGGCTTAATTTAATTGCAGTAGTCAAGCTGCGAGGTGACTAGAGCATGAACCAGAGTCTCAGCAGAGTCTTGCGAAAGCAAAGGACGTAGGCGAGAGATATTGCGCAAGTGAAAATATGCGGAATTTGAAAACGATTCTAGATGACAGTCGAAGGATAGGTGCGAATAGAAGAGGACACCAAGATTACGGGCACAATTTGTGGGACAGATCGCAGTGGAAGCAATATTAAGAGTCGCATCTGAGAGAGTAGAGATAGCAGATTTGGGGCCAATATAAAGAAGCTCAGTTTTGTGTGCATTAAGCATTAAGTAATTGTTATGCAGCCAGGAATGTAACTTTTGTAAGCAACTGGTAAGCGAGGGGGGAAGCATGGGGTCGGAGGGTTTGAAGCTAATATATAGCTGAGTATCGTCAGCATAGCAATGGAAGCTCAGACCAAACTGGCGTACAATATTTCCAAGAGGGAGCATGTAGATGGTGAAGAGGAGGGGTCCAAGGACTGATCCCTGGGGAACACCTTGTAGAACCGGAATGGTAGCAGATGAGTGGTGACCAATACGAACAAATTGACACCTGCCGGTAAGATATGACTTAAACCGGGAGAGAGCTGTGTCCATGAGACCAATCTCAGACAGGCATGCCAAGAGAATGTTATGATTAATTCTGTCGAATGCTGAAGAGATAAAAAGTAGAAGGAGGATAGAGACAAGACTATCTTGTCTGAGGCGAGAAGAAGATCATTTATAGCACGGATGAGGGCAGTTTCAGTACTATGTTTAGAACGGAAACCCGACTGAAAGATTTCGGATAAATTATTAGCATCCAGGTAGTCTTTCTAGAATTTTAGCGAGGAATGAAAGGTTGGAAATGGGCTGGTCTAAACCGGGTTTCTTAATGACAGGGGTGACAGCAGCAAGTTAAAAAGTCACCAGGAACCAATCCAGAGCTAAGTGAAAGATTGACAATGTGGGAGATGGGAACAGATAAAGTAGAAAAGCAGAGTTTGAGAAGGGCAGTAGGAGCAGGGTCAAGGAAAGATGGAAAGGAAAGGAAAGGGGGCAGATTTCATGTAGATATAATTCTCTCAATGGTACCGGCGTCAACAGTGGAGAAACACGGGAATGAGCAAGAGGAAGGAGAAATTTAAGAACCGGATTTTGAGGAGACAAATTCCGAAGTAGAGAGTTCACTATATATGCCAGACACTTTATCTTGAAAGGAGTTACAGAGATCAGACGAGGCAGTGACAGAGTTGGATGGGGGACACAGAATTTTATTAACAATAGAAAAAAGTCTAGACGAGTTATTGCCAGCTTTTTTAAACTCAGAGGTAAGGTAACTTGATCGGGCAGCATTTAAAGCCACTCTATAATTGGCCAAGTGGTCCGCGAGTGCCAAGGCATGAACCTGCAGCAAAGTTTTTTCATACAGATGTTCAAGCCGGCGACCCTGGGTTTTTAAGGTTCGAAGCTCAGGGGTATACCAGGGAGAGGAGTGAGAGGTGGGGACAACCCTAGTTTTAACAGGAGCAAGGACCTCAAAAGTATTTGTGAGAGACTGATTATATATTTTCACAGCCTGATTAACAGAGTGCTGAGACGCGACAGTGACAAAGTTAGAGGTCAGTAGGGTAGCAGAGAAGGACAATGGGTTAACAGAGGAGAGATCCCGGTAATTGATTACAGTCTTAGCTGAACGAGCGAGGGCAGGCAGTGAGAGACTCGAAGTTATAAACAAATGATCCAAAACACCAATGTTGTGTCCTTGAAGATTACTGATAGTATTAGTGGTGGAACAGATGAGGTCCAGGATGTGACCATGTTTATGAGTAGGAAAAGTTACATGTTGTTGTAAATCAAAGCAGTTAATTAATGACAGGAACTTAGTAGAGTTTGAGGTATTGGAGTCTAGGTGAATATTGAAGTCACCCAGCAAAACTACAGACGAAGTAAGACCACACACAGACGTCAGAACGTCAGACAAATCAAGACAAAAAATCAATAAAGGGATTTTTAGGTGGCCGGTAGATGAGTATAAAGAGAGTAGGACTAGGGCACAGGATCTTAACCACCATGTATTCAAAAGAAGAAACCTTAGGGGAGTTACAGATACAGAGATTTATAGCCTGGGAGAAGAGCACAGCCAAGCCGCCGCCTCTCCCAGAGGTCCTAGGGGACGAAAGATGCTTAAATCCCGCCGGCGCAGCGGTGTTCAGATGGATATAGTCATTAGGCTGTTGCCAGGTTTCAGTCAGAAAGAGAAGGTCAATGTTATTATGAATAATGTGATCACTGAGTAGAGAAGCCTTGTCAGTGAGCGAGCGACAGGTAAATAGTGCCAAAGTGAGCGAGCAATTATAAGCAGAACAAGTCAGAGCAGGGACGTCAGTTGGGACATAAGAACGAGGAATCGCACGTAGTACGCCAGGATCAGCGCCGCAAGGATGCCAGGTAGAACGCTTCCTGGGACGACGATCAATAGACCAGATGACAGGGATTGCTGTGGCTGATGCATGATGGATGAGCATGGGATGAGAAGGATGATGGGCATAACGCCGACTCCTGTGACCACGATGAACATACCGCAGACGACGAGAGATGCCAGCATTACGACAGAGGTTGTAAGTCGCTGAGTCAAGATGATAAAAAGTTCTTAGGTCATGCGGATCAGCAGAAGTATAGCGTAGACAAGTGGAATTGGCATTATCCACGCCACGCGAGGGGCCACAAGTAGCATTCATGAACCCAAATAGTCCAAAAATTACAGTACACAGGAGAAGCAAGCTGGAAGAATTCATAATTGGAAGCTAGCAATAGGAACACAACCACATACACCATCAAGGAGCAGTTAGCAGGAAGCTAAAAGCTATGCTATGCTACTTTAGCCAACCAAAAGCAAGCAGCCAGTCAAGCGGCAAATGATAAATAAGCCGGGTGAAAGGCAGAACAGCAATTACTGAGCAAAGGAGAGGTAACTCACTTACCACAGCAGAGCTGAAATGGGGAGCAAACCAGTTGGAGCGGGCTCGCAGACAGCCTGAAGCACCAATAGCGATGACGGTAAAAAAAAAAATATATATATCAAAAGCAGCATATGACGGCGTCGCAGAGAATCCAGAGTCAGTATGATCAAAAGCAATCCTCCACATTTCACAAGTAAGGACGAAAGTAGCAAAACAGCAATGATATCGTTGAAAAAAGGGAAAAAGAAAGTAGACCGGAGTGGAGCGGCAACCATAACAACTGGCGCGTGTCGTTCCCAAACCGGAAGTAAACTTCTCTGTTGTTGGGATTTGTGAGAGAAAACGACTCCTATCACCACCACCACTACTACCACCATCACTGCTGCTGCAGCTATTACAACCCCAAATCATAAACAGTTGGGACAGTATAAAAAATGCAAATAAAAATGCAGTGTTTTACTTTGAATTTCAGTTGCAGACAGGGTGAACTTAAGGTAGTTCATGTTTTGTTTGGTCAGCTTCATGTCATTTGTTAATAAACATCCATTTCTGTATTTCAGGCCTGCAACACCTTACAAAAACAGTTAGGGACAAATTAGGGTTAGTAATGAGGTAATAAAAACTAAATAATTATGTGATTCTAAACAGGTGATTACAGTGGATGCAGATTCTCACACATGCAGGCAGGTAGCACCACACAAACTGCAGCACACAGAGATCAACAGATGATTAATTAATGCCGGAAGCACACAACAACTAATACCCCCTGCTGACCCAACATAGAAATTCACCACTACCAGAATCTCAGTGTCTTTAAAAGAGAGATTACGGTGTGGATGAAGAGATGAACAACACAATGGTTATGCACAGAGGATGATTGGCGGACTGGAACATCATCAACCAGAAGGATGCAACCTGAATAGGCAGAGACGAATGTTGATAGCCACAAAGTGCCTTGGATTAGCATGAATTAAGTGAGGGCAGCTATAAAGAGAATGAAGAGTGGAGGCATGGAAATGTTTAGGTGAGATATCAGTTTTAACTAGACTGCTTAACTAAGTCTTGGAATGTGAGAGGACGCCTGAGGAGTGGAGACGAAACGTAATCAATCAGATTTTTTAAGAATATAAAGTGTAATTTTAAGAATAAAAGGTGATGCACAGAGCTGCAGCAACTACAGAGACATAGCTGATCAGTCACAGCATGAAGAAATGGAGGAGAGTAGTTGAAGCTAGGTTGAGAATAGAGGTGAGGATTTGTAAGCAGCAGTATGGTTTACCAAATACGTTCAACCAAAAAAGTTCATCAGTCAACATACATGCAGTCATTAAAAAAGAAAAAAAACATAGTAGATGACCTGTTCAAGATTAAATGTGACCTTCTTTAATACTTGGTTTGCACAACTATTTTTGCAGGGCAATTTTTTCCCAATAGCAGTTTTCAGACCCATCCAAAGATTTTAAATTTGATTGAGATCAGGACTCGTTACTAGCTAGTTTAAAACAGTTCATTTAATTTTTTATCTTAATCATTCTTCTGTACTTTTTGACGTGAACTTTGGGTCATTATCCTGCTTTGAGGTCCATTTTTACTCCAATTTACTTCTCTTACACTTGGAAGCACATTTTACTCTAAAATGCTCCGATAACCCTCTGATTTTATTGTTCCTGTAACTCATTCCCCTGTGGTGACTGTAGAATTTGTCCTTGACTTTTTTATTTATTTCCTTTTTAACATTCACTTCTTCTTTTCCTGGGCCTTTGTCCCTCTCGGTTGCAGGGTCAGCTCTCGATTTGGCACAATTTTTACGCCGGATGCCCTTCCTGACACAACCCTCCCTATTTTATCCGGGTTTGGGACCGGCACTACAATGCACCGGTTTGTGCATCTAGCCTGGTGGCATGTTTTTGGACTGTGGGAGGAAACCGGAGCACCCGGAGGAAACCCACAGGGAGAACATGCAAACTCCGCACAGAAAGGACCCGGACCGCGCCACCCCGGGATCGAACCCAGGACCTTCTTGCTGTGAGGCGACAGTGCTACCCACTAAGCCACTGTGCCGCCCTTTTTTAACATTCACTAACATTGTTTATTTATATAAATATATTTGATTCTTTCTGCTTCAGAACTGAACGATGATTTCTCCTGCTCCTCGTGTCCACATTCCTCTACAACCCAAAATCACCTCCACAATCACATCAAGAGCTGCAACCATGATAAATATGAGACTCTGGTGAAGATTAAGACTGAACATGAGAATCTGACGCCCACCAGAAGCTCCAGTAATCAGCAAACGTCCTCTGGTACTGTCAGCATTAACACCTCTCTCGGTCCCACACAGGAAGAAGGAAACGTCTGCTCACAGTGTGGGAAGAGCTTCAGGTACCAGAGTGATCTCAAAAAGCACCAGCGCATTCACACTGGAGAGAAACCGTATCAGTGCTCACAGTGTGGGAAGAGTTTTAAAACACACAATTATCTCAAAATACACCAGCGCATTCACACTGGACAGCAACCATATCAGTGCTCACAGTGTGGGAAGAGTTATAATACACAGAGTAATCTTAAAATACACCAGCGCATTCACACTGGAGACAAACCATATCAGTGTTCACAGTGTGGGAAAAGTTTTAATCAACTGAGTGACCTCAAAATACACCAGCGCATTCACACTGGAGAGAAACCATATCAGTGCTCACATTGTGGAAAGAGTTTTAATATACAGGGTGATGTCAAAATACACCAGCGCATTCACACTGGAGAAAAACCATATCAGTGCCCACAGTGTGGGAAGAGTTTTAATAGACCGAGTGATCTCAAAATACACCAGCGCATTCACACTGGAGAGAAACCATATCAGTGCTCACAGTGTGGGAAGAGTTTTAATACACTGGGTAATCTCAAAATACACCAGCGCATTCACACTGGAGACAAACCATATCAGTGCTCACAGTGTGGAAAAAGTTTTAATACACAAAGTTATCTAAAAATACACCAGCGCATTCACACAGAAGAGAAACCATATGAGTGCTTACAGTGTGAAAAAAGTTTTAATAGACAGAGTGATCTCAAAATACACCAGCGCATTCACACTGGAGAAAAACCATATCAATGCTCACAGTGTGGGAAGAGTTTTAATCAACAGAGTGATCTCAAAAAACACCAGCGCATTCACACTGGAGAGAAACCATATCAGTGCTCACAGTGTTGCAAGAGTTTTAATCAACTGAGTGATCTCAAAAAACACCAGCGCATTCACACTGGAGAGAAACCATATCAGTGCTCACAGTGTGGAAAGAGTTTTAATAGACAGAGTCATCTCAAAATACACCAGCGCATTCACACTGGAGAGAAACCATATCAGTGCTCACAGTGTGGAAACTTCTTTGCTCATTTATCAGCATTTAAGACACATACATGTAACGCATGAAATTGTACCAAATAAACAAACTTTTTTTATACCACATTCTCTGAGTGTGTGTTTGTGTGAGTGAGCAAGTGTGTGAGTGAGTGTGTGTGTGTTTGTGTGAGTAAACAAGTGTGAGTGTGTGAGTGAGCAAGTGAGTGTGTGTGAGTGAGAGTGTGTGAGTGTGTTTGAGTGAGAGGTCATGCTTATTATGAGCTGAACTATTTTAGTTTTTTGTGTTTAAAATGAGATACATTTTTGTAAAAAATTTATATTCATCTCAATAAATGAAAAATAATAAAAATTAGTAACTTTGAATGACCGCTAATTAAAATGGGCATATAACACATAAAACAGAAGAACAAGAGGAACAAAAGACTAGAAGACAAAGTAAATTACAGAAGGAAAAACAACAAAGAGGAGAGAGGACAAAGCCTGAGGGAAATAAAGAGAAAACCTTCCTGTTTATTAACACTCAGGGTAAAATAGCTGATACCACAGCATCAAACTGCTAATTAACTTCTGATTTCAAATATTTGAACAGAAAGCAGTTAGCGTTAGCCTGACAAGAGCTAATATTACTAATTTGCTATTTGTTTAATAACTGAGAATCAACTCATTTACCAGCATCATTAAAATATTGAAACATTGGTTGAAATGGCCGGTGAAGCAGCAGCAGAGAAGCTACGCTCCATTAATTACCCTGAGAAGATTACCATCAATAACGACAGACAGAAATACAAACTCAGAATCCTGAAAGAAAACCCAGAAACTCTGTTTAAAGACTACAAGCTAATTAATGTGGAGAACACCACAAATCTGAAACATATAATTTATACGTTAATCTTCCGTGTGTTGTTGATTTAGTTTTATTTTGTTTATCGTAAAAAAGCGCTTGTGTTTACTAACGTAAATTCGTGCTGTGTTGGAAACTAGGAAACTTCTGCTACCGGCATCCGAACGAAGCCGGTTTTGTTTGTTTTTGTACTTCAGCGCATAAACATCTTAATTATCCAGAATTAAAACCGTTTTCGGTCCGCACGAAGCGCGTTTGTGTTTGGTTGTGTTCTGTATTTCAGCTCTTAAAACACCTTTGTTTCGTGGGGAGTTATAACCGTTTCTGTTCGTAGGAAGCGCGTTTATTTGTTTTGTACACCAGCGCATAACACCGTTCTCCTTTAGAATTACAGCCGCTTTTGTCCGAACGAAGCGCGTTTGTGTTGGTTTGGTTGGTGGTTTTTGTATTCCAGCTCATCATCGCCTGTTTCATTCGGAATTAAAGCCGTTCTTCTGTGACTACCAGCAGAAGCGCCGGTGAATCCAACATAAACATCATCTCCAACTCATCTTGTAAAGCTAAGTACATTTCTCTGTTATTATGGCCCCAGTAGGAGCGCTGTATCCATGTTCCGAGTGTAATATGTTCAGTTATTCCTTCTCCGTGTTTAGTGATAACTTTACATGTGATAAGTGTAGATTAGTTGTTAGTCTGACGGAGAAGATCTCAGTGTTAGAAGGGCGCATTCGGGCATTAGAACAGACTACTACTAGTGAGTGTTTAGATTCAGCTGTAGCAGTCCCGAATGCCAGCAGTTCAGGTGTAGAACCCCAGACTCCGGCATTAGAGCCCTCACAGCGGGGCGACTGGGTGACGTCTCGGCGACATAGTCGTAGGGCAAAGCACCGACCATCTCAGTTGCACGTGTCCAACAGGTTTTCCCCACTTTGTGAGCCACCCACTGAGCAGCCTGTTAATGTAAGTGCTCTGGTTATAGGAGATTCTCAGCTCCGACACGTGCGTATTGCAACCCCCATAGAGACACCAGCAACCATAGTCACTTGTATTCCGGGGGCCAGGGCGCCTGACATCAGAGCAAATCTGAAAGTGCTGGCTAATGCTAATCGTAGATTTTCGAAGATTGTTATCCACGTCGGCACTAATGATGTTCGTTTACGGCAGTCTGAGGTTACTAAGAATAATGTTAAAGAGGTGTGTGAGTTAGCTAGGTCGATGTCTGAGGCAGTAGTGTGCTCTGGCCCCTTACCGATTCCACCCAGTGGCGAAACCTACAGCAGGTTGTTGTCGCTGAACCGCTGGATGTCTAAATGGTGCTCAGAAAACTGCATTGATTTTGTAGATAATTGGTCCACCTTTGAGGGAAGGCCTGGTCTTTTGAAGCGGGATGGTGTCCACCCCACGTGGGAGGGTGCTGCTCGCATTTCTTGCAGCATAGGTGACAGGCTTTACCACCGCGTTAGTGTAGCGTCAGATAGTGTTAAATGACTATCCAGAGCCAAGACCAGGCAGCAGACTTACAGGCCTAACCAACTGTCTGCGAGTCGCCATCGGACGTCACCCGGAATCCTTAGGTCACAAACCATTGAGACTGTGTCTGTTTACCGTGGCAGGTGTAAGCCAAAACAAAATCAAAAAGTATGTCATAATAACCTAATTAAAATTAATCTAAATGAGCATCATGAAAACCATAGTAAAGCTAAACTAAAGTTAGGACTTCTAAACATCAGGTCACTTGCATGCAAAACAGTAATTGTAAATGAAATAATTACAGATAATAGTCTTAGTGCACTTTGTTTAACTGAGACCTGGGCTAGACCTGATGAGTATCTAAGTTTAAATGAAGCATCTCCTCCGGGTTACAGTTATGAACATAAGCCACGTCTTAGTGGTCGTGGTGGAGGAATAGCCGCAATTTATGACAAGGACATAGGTCTTACTGTAAAATCAACTCCCATAACAAACTCGTTTGAAGTTCTTATCTCTGACATAACCAATAAATGTTCATCTGATAAAACTAGTATGTTTAAGCTGGTTACTGTTTATCGACCCCCTGGTCCTTACTCAGAATTTCTTAACGAATTTGCCGATTTTCTTTCTAAATTAGTTTTATCAACTAAGAAAGCTTTAATTGTTGGAGACTTTAATATCCATTATGAGGATAAGTGTAATCCACTCAAAACTGCGTTTGACTCTATTTTAGAATCTTTAGGCATCACCCAAAATGTAACAGGACCCACTCACCGCTGTAAACATACCTTAGATTTAATACTTACTTATGGTATAAACATAGACAACCTGGAAATTGTACCACAGAATGACTTAATCTCTGATCACTCTCTACTAATTTATGAAGTGTCCCTGTCCAATAAGGTACAGCAACCAAATCGTTTTAAATATAAGCGCACTATTACATCTGCAACTGCAGCAGCGTTCATAAACTGCCTACCAGAATTACCAAATATATCAGCATCGGAACCTAAAGAACTAGATCAGGCAACTCAAAACCTAGAGACTGTATTGCGCGCAACCTTAGATAACGTAGCCCCACTTAAAACTAAACTGATTAGGGAGAAAAAACTTGCTCCTTGGTACAATGACCACACATGCGCACTTAAACAAGCAGCACGGAAATTAGAACGCAAGTGGCGTCACACTACACTGGAGGTGTATAAGATTGCTTGGAAAGATGCTCTAACTGAGTATAAACATGCACTTATAAAAGCTAAATCTTTATATTATTCGTCCCTAATAGAGAAAAATAAAAACAATCCCAGATTCCTTTTTGAGACAGTGTCCAAATTAACTAAAAACGCCAATGAAACTGAATCTAATATACCGCCTGACTGTACCAGCGATGATTTTTTAAAATTCTTTAATGACAAGATAGAAAAAATACGACTTCAGAGTCAGTGTGTCACCTGCCAATGTTAAGTATGGACTCACTCTGAGCAGCATTGGTGATAATAGTAACGAGTTAATCCAACTAAATTCCTTTAATCCAATCTCCCAAAATGAACTAACTGTGTTAATTAAATCATCGAAGTCATCATCGTGTATACTCGATCCTGTTCCAACTCGTTTACTTAAAGATTTACTCCCAGCTATTGTAGAGCCCCTGCTTACATTAATCAATGCATCCCTTAGCCTTGGATATGTACCTAAATTGTTTAAAAGTGCTGTTATTAAACCCCTGATTAAAAAACCTACTTGATCCACATGTTTTATCTAATTATAGGCCAATTTCAAACCTTCCTTCTGTCTCAAAGATATTAGAAAAAGTCGTTTCCAAACAGCTATGTTCTTATTTGAATGAAAATTGTATTCATGAAAAATTTCAATCAGGATTTAGACCCAACCATAGTACCGAAACCGCATTAATTAGAGTAGTTAACGAGTTGTTAATGTCTTCTGATAATGGATGTGTCTCTTTTCTTGTTCTATTAGATCTTAGTGCAGCGTTTGATACGGTCGATCATAACATTTTACTGGAGAGGCTAGAAAATACAGTAGGTGTTAAAGGACTCGCACTCTCTTGGATTAAATCATATCTGACTGACCGCTCTCAATTCGTTTATGTAAATAATAAATGCTCGGAAACTACAAAAGTAAAGTATGGTGTTCCACAGGGGTCGGTACTGGGACCGCTATTATTTACACTCTATATGCTTCCACTAGGTGAAATTATTTATAAACATGGCATAAACTTTCACTGCTATGCAGATGACACACAGCTGTATATATCAGCCAAACCAAATGATACTGACACAATCAGTAAGATAGAAGATTGTGTAAACGACATAAAAAACTGGATGTCGTGTAATTTTCTTTTACTTAATTCAGATAAAACTGAGGTTTTACTTGTTGGCTCTAAAGCTGTGAGGGACGAGTTGTCTAACCTGGTGCTAAACTTAAACACGTTCTCTGTTACTCCCAGCCCAGATGTAAAAAACTTAGGTGTCACAATAGATTCAGATCTCTCATTTGATACACACATTAATAATATTACTAGAGTTGCTTTCTATCATTTGCGTAACATTTCTAAAATAAGAAATATACTATCTGTTAATGACGCCGAAAAACTGATCCATGCGTTTATAACTTCTCGGTTAGATTATTGTAATGCTCTTCTAACTGGATGCTCTGGTAGATCCATAAACAAACTCCAGTTAGTTCAAAATGCAGCAGCTCGAGTGCTAACTAGAACTAAAAAATTTGACCATATTACTCCTGTTCTATCATCTCTACACTGGCTGCCAGTTAAATTTCGCATTGATTACAAAATACTTTTACTAACTTATAAAGCGCTACATGGTCTGGCTCCACAGTATCTGAGTGAGCTTATTAATTACTACAACCCAGCACATCCACTTCGTTCACAAGATGCAGGGTTACTTATAGTTCCTAGAATTAAAAAGATCACGGCTGGTGGAAGAGCGTTTTCTTACAAAGCTCCACAACTTTGGAATAATCTTCCTGCCTCTGTTCGGGATTCGGACACAGTCTCAATGTTTAAGTCTAGACTGAAAACATATTTATTTTCTCAGGCTTTTGATTAGTATAGACAAAGGCGCCGAGCTTGGGGGTTCTTGGTCATAGAAACTTGTGGTGATCAGGGATGTTGGGTTGCTGTCGTCCTGCCTCTCTTGTCCGATCGCTCAGGTTTGATGACGGTGGGGAGATGGGCGCTGATGTCCTGTGAAAGCCTTCATGACCTTGTTACCTGCTCGCTCTCCCTTTTAGTTATGCTGTAATAATTAGGGCTGCCGGAGTCTAAAACTCTCTGTAAAACTGTTTGTCAACTAGCATTGTACATTATTAACTACATTCTCTGTTGTTTTACCCCGAGGGCATTCTGATGGAAACCTGTTTACCCGCCGAGGTTAAGGATAAAAGTCGAGACTGCCGGGACAACGATGCTGCTCCTGTCAGATGTGACGGGTCTGGAGTAATTGCACCAAGAATGACAAGAAATCACTACAGACTTTATTGAAGACTAGAGCGGATAACAACTCTATTATTATTTAATTGTTTATTTATCTATTTATTACCAGTTATGACTTTTAGATCATTTAATTCTGTGTTTGTATGATTTGTGTAAATCGTGTATTTATTTAAAGTATCCTCCAGGCCACCCAAGAAGGATGGGCCCTGCTGAGTCTGGTTCCTCTCAAGGTTTCTTCCTGTAATTTTCAGGGAGTTTTTCCTTGCCACAGTCGCCCTCGGCTTGCTCAACAGGGGTTTTTGTATCTGTTTTTTAAACCCAATTTAAAACCAAATTTAAACCCATTCAGGACGTCTTTTTCTTAACAACGGGACTTTGCAAGGAGTTCTTGCTGGTAAATTGGCTTCACTTAATCATCTTCTGTACTCACTGGTAACTTCAGATGTTCCTTGATCTTTCTGGAGGTGATCATTGGCTGAACCTTTGCCATTTTGGCTATTCTTCGATCCAATTGAACAGTAGTTCCACGCTTCCTTCCGCGTCTTTCAGATTTTAGTTGTCACTTCAAGACATTTGAGATCATTTTAGCTAAGCAGCCTATAATTTGCTGCACTTCTCTGTATGTTTTTTCCCTCTACAATCAACTTTTTAATCAAAGTACGCTGTTCATCAGAACAATGTCTGGAACAACCCATTTTACCCAGTATTTCAAAAGGAAATGTGCTATGACCAACCTGTGCAACATTTGCCACCCTCCTACCTTAAATAAGGGCCAAAATTGACACCCGTTCTTCTGCAGAATGAATGACTTCACCAATTAAACTCCTCACTGCTATTATTTTGAACAACCCCCTTTCAATCAATGCTTCAATTACTCATAATGAGTGGGATGCATGTCCTAATTGTTGGGTTTTATTTGTTTTCATTACTCTACTACACTTTCAAGTAAAATTTGTGCTATGTAGAAATAGCATTTCTACTAAAAACAGTGATTTATCAGGTCAATGGTGTTGGACTGCAATTTTTTTGAACACCACTGTACAATGAACATCATGAAAAAGAGACAGAATAGTTTCCAGTTGCAAATGGTTCTGCTTCAAAGGTATAGACAAACAACAACATATTTAACCATCAAATTGTGAGCAAGTCGTTTAAGTGGTTAATTAGTAATTACAACAAATTTGTACATTTAGAAAAATGCTTGAACCTTCAGCACATTTGATAGGCCAGTTTGTCTTGGGACGTTGAACAGGATTGTTCCATCAATACCCACAGAGAATAGCACAGCTGATGAAATAGGTCCACATTCCACATGAGTTTGACACCTCTGCCTTATGTGGTTCATCAGTAGGGATGGTTCTCCAAACCCGTTGGGATATTAGGAGGCGTATAAACAAACTCAAGGCTATGACCGAAAGAGCTGATAGATACGTTTGGTTTCCCTGTTGCTCAAATGGTGGTTCCCAGTGGTTACTGTCCCCAAAATGTTGTAAATATGTCACATGGTTTTCGTTTTTTATGTTATGAGGGTGTGACGGGGTGGTGGACGGGGTTTAGTTAAAGTTGCTCGACAACGCCACCTAGGGGAATTTCACCCCAGGAATATTTATAACAGGCACTTAAGGCCCCGAAAGAAAGACACCCAGGTTCGAACACACTTGGAGACCAGAGACGTACTTCCAACACTTAATCAATTTTATTAACAATTGTTTACAAAAGTTTCCACACGGGACAAGCCACGTTCTGAGACAGACACAATTAGTATAAAATGATTAGCCACATCACATTTAATACTCTATAGGTCCATTTACAATTTATAAACAAGACTGAGGCAGGAAGGAACAGGGCTGAGGGCTTACCACGGCAGCGGAAAATATGGAAGTAAATGAATCTCCTACACTACACACCACAAACCTCAATAACACCCAACATGCTCTAGACTGCAGGGCAAGTGAAGAGGGTTCCACCACCAAAGTCCATTTGCCTCCTGCTTTGGCCCACAGCTCCTGTCCAGCCAGAGGAAAAGAAAAACAAATAATTATAAACACAACAGGTGGTGAAGGGGGGGAAACCAATGATAATTACTAGCTCAAGAGGCAAAGGACACTTATCTCTCTCACTTCTCTCTCTCAATGAGGTAAGCACAGGGTCCCTAGTCTCTTGCAGCCCCCTTACACCACACAAACAAAAGACAAAAATAGAACACATACAACAATACTCCAATAAAATAAACCATAAATCAAAATAAATGGAAACAATCATATAAACAAAATGTATTTATACAAAACAATAACTCAAAATACGACTCAGAAAAAACACTAAGTCCGACCAAACAGTAGTTTAGGCAAAACACCAATGCAGGCAAAACAGTCGCTCAGGCGATCCTAACCAGGATAAAGCAGTGGTAAAACAGACAAGTAAGGAACAATAAAGTGCACCCCGACCTTGATCAGTATTAATAAAGCTTAAGGAACGATTGTGAATGATTGTGTTGTAGATATCGGTGCGCACACTTTATTCCAGTAGGTGGCGCCAATAAACATGAACATAATAAATCAACCACCTCAATTCAAACAACAAGAAGAAGAAGCTTCCCAGCGGTTCATGTGTTTGTACTAAAGTGAATCATCTGTAAGTAAAATATTCATTTATTACTCTATAATTACTAGATTCATTCTAATTAATAATCACACCAGAGTTCATAATAAAATATCACTGTGAGGATTTGAGGAGCTTTAACTCTCTTCTAATTTAAACACAAACTGCTGCTTCTCCGCTAACTGTTAGCATCTCACATGATTCATCAACCGATTCATTTCAACCGATCCAACAAAATGAATTAATTGATCGAAACTGATTCCTATATCTATATATTGAAATGAATCGGTTGATGAATCATGTGAGATGCTAACAGTTAGCGGAGAAGCTAGCAGTTTGTGTATATGTATTTTCTCTCTCAAGTGTGTGACTTTCATATACGCAAACTGATAAACAAGTCGGTGTAGAACCTTAACTTTGAACAATTCTATATTACATCCATATGTTTTAGTGATAACAAAGCCTGTACATTTAGAGGGAAAATGTGATTGGTTACTTTTACTGTCATTTGAAATTTGTCCCTCATAGAATTTCTATTGTTCAGCCGCTGAATAATACAAGCAGCAGAAGAGGAACGTGTCACCACCATGGATCTACAAAATGAAACATGCCAGAGGAAACTAATAAAAAAGGAGGAGGATGAAGATGATGATTTCTTCTGTAAGTAAATATGGAGCAATATGACACTTTTCCACCTGACAGTGTGGTGCAGTCCAGTGTGGTGCAGTACAGTGTGGTGCAGTACAGTGTGGTACAGTACAGTGTGGTACAGTACAGTGTGGTACAGTACATTGGGGGTACAGTACAGTGTGGTGCAGTCCAGTGTGGTACAGTACAGTGTGGTACAGTACAGTCCAGTGTGGTACAGTACAGTGAGGTACAGTACAGTGAAGTACAGTACAGTGTGGTACAGTACAGTGAAGTACAGTACAGTGTGGTACAGTACAGTGAGGTACAGTACAGTGAAGTACAGTACAGTGTGGTACAGTACAGTGAAGTACAGTACAGTGTGGTGCAGTCCAGTGTGGTACAGTACAGTGTGGTACAGTACAGTCCAGTGTGGTACAGTACAGTGAGGTACAGTACAGTGAAGTACAGTACAGTGTGGTACAGTACAGTGAAGTACAGTGCAGTGTAGTACAGTACAGTGTGGTACAGTACAGTGTGGTTAGTATTGGAGTCACTAATCAGTAGAAATAATAAGAGAATGTGGATAGTGGGATTAGAACCTGTACTGTACCGTACTGTCCTGTGGAGAAGAGCTGCTCCACTCCAGTCTGGATTTAAGGTTTAAATCTAACTAGGATTTATTTGTGATTGGAAAATCAAACCCACAATTTTACATTTCCTTCAGCTGTTGAGTTTCTTCTTCACATATTGATGGAATTTCAGGTAAAATCCCTGTGGAACATGTCATCTCTGAGGAACTCTTCTCCCCAGTGGATCAACAGGATGGAGGTTTCCAGATGAAGCCGGTGAAGAAGGAAGAACCTGAAGATAAAGATGAACTCAGTAAGACTTTTTTATATTTTCTTTAATCTTTAATACAGATTCATTAATGTCTGAATTTCTTAAAGCATTTTTGCACCAGAAATATAAATTGAATCACCACCACCACTACTACCACCATCACTGCTACTACTACAACAACCCCAAATCATAAACATTTGGGACAGTATCAAAAATGCAAATAAAAATGCAGTGTTTCTTACATTTACTTTGAATTTCAGTTGCAGACAGGATGAACTTAAGGTAGTTCATGTTTTGTTTGGTCAGCTTCATTTCATTTGTTAATAAACATCCATCCATGTATTTCAGGCCTGCAACACCTTACAAAAACAGTTAGGGACAAATTAGGGTTAGTAATGAGGTAATAAAAACTAAATAATTATGCGATTTTAAACAGGTGATTACAGTGGATGCAGATTCTCACACATGCAGGCAGGTAGAACCACACAGACTGCAGCACACAGAGATCAACAGATGATTAATTAATGCCGGAAGCACACAACAACAAATACCCCCTGCTGACCCAACATAGAAATTCACCACTCTCAGAATCTGTGTCTCAGTGTCTGAAGAAATGAACAACACAATGGTTATGCACAGAGTAAAACGTTTAGTTTATTCTATGAAACAGGTTAGTATTTATAGCTGGTGTAGTAAAACCTGTTTACACAGGTGCTGTATTTAACTATTGCTGGGATGTGTAACCACAATATTGGGTAATTTACATACAGCATAATCAACAAAGGAAGGTGGAGTCATTTGGTTTGGAACATGAACCATCCACAAAGATGTGTATCCCCTCTTGCAGAGTAGTAGGTGACAAATCTGGTCTAATACTAGAAGATTCATGAATAATAGCCAAACAGTCAACCAACAGATGAGCTATTTTCAGAAACATAGAGATGGAAAGGCAAATCATACCTGGGCAATCCCAAAGCTGGGGCAGAGCAGAGAGCTGACTGAAGAACCTGGAATGGTGCTCTCCACTCTAACCTGGCAAAAAGATAAGTAGAGAAGCACCTATCACATGAAATGTGCATCAGGAACTCACTGCCTACAGTAATTTACCAGTCCCAGAAAACTGAGCATTGCACGTACAATCTTTGGCTTATGGATGTTGCTGATAAGTATTTCTTGCAGTGGAGAGACTTCTACAGCCTCTGTTGAGAGTAAAGCCAAGATATTGAACAGAGCCTTTGCAATACTGCAGTATGTGCAGTGATACCTTAAATCCACTTGGTGCTAGGTGTTGAAGAAGTAGTAGGGATGCTTGATGGCAGGTTTCTTCATCCTTGGCAGCAACCAGCAGGTTGTCAGCATAGGTGATAAGTGTAGAGCCTGCAGGTAAGATAAGGCCTTCCAAAGCATGTCTGACCACAGCAGAAAAAACTGCTGGACTGACAACGAACCCTGGTTTGCAGGTCCATGTGATTTTTTTTAAAGATAAAGACAAAGATAGGTTGTGTGTCAGGATGTACCAGAATAGAGAAAAAAGCAGTGTACTGTGTACTATTGGTAGGAGGCAGGTATAGATGTAAGTATTGTGACTACATCTGGTACCGCTGGAGCAATGGGAATAGTTAGATCATTGATTTTTTTTTCTCATATCTTGTGTAAACTTGTATGTGCCATCTGGCTTCAAAACTGGGTTCACAGGACTGTTATAGGCAGAAAGAGTAGGAACATTGATACCCTGAGCTAACAATGATAACATGACCGGTTGTATTTCGCTCTCCTTATCAGCAGACAGGGGATAATGCTTTATAAATACTGGCTCCCGCGTCTTCAAATGTGCTTGGTAAGGATTGCACGGAATAAGACCAGCCTCATTCTTGTGGGTGGCCCACAATGCAATAGGAACTGAGGACTTGTACATTCTGTGACTGTGATCATTTGAAACAGAGAAAACACAAGCCTCAGAATTAAAGGAAATAGTGACGCCAAGTTTGTGCATTAAATTGTGTCCCAACAAATGAGTTAGGAATGACCACAAAAAGAACAGGTAGCACCAGTGTCCACAGGAAAGTCATAAACTTTATCCTCTACCTGTAATGGTAAGGTAGAAAACTTGTCAGACAGGGAGGTGGTCAAGCAGGACTGATCTATTTGCACCTCAGGGTCTCTGATGTGTGGGCAGCTCTATCGTGAATTAGGAGGAGCTTTGGGAGTGACCTTGTACATCATTATTAGCATAGGAACCCACTGGGTGGAACCAGTTCACTGAGGGTTGTTTGAGAAAGAAACCTGCTGCTTCTGAGATGAAGCGCCCTTTTGTTTGATATTCTTATTTTTACCTTTGACCTGGTGGGGCTGCTTACCGTGTTCAAAAACGTTCACGCTGTTTTTATAACGCTCACATTCATAATGACCAGGTTTTTCCACAATAATAGCAATTACCCTTTTTACCATTCTTCCTGACCGTGCCCCATGAAGCATCCTGTACACAAGAAACAGACACAGCTGAGGGATTAGTACACTTAACAGGAAATGCTCCAGTACCTTTTAATTCATGCACACACTTCTGTAAGTACTCTATAGTCATTTCAGTTATGCCTGGTTGTAAATGCATAACCTGAGCATCATCTGCCTGCATATTATTCAAGCAAGTGTTGATAGCAAGACAGGAGTCAAAACTATATTCAAATATATCTGCTTCATCTTTTTAAGAAACTAACTACAAAATCACTTGGTGTTTCATTCTTTTCAGGTTTATAATTAGAAACAATATAACAGTAATCAGCAGATTTACTATTCCTAAATTTTAGGAATTTTTTAAATCTGACACTACAATTGGAATAATTTTAAATTAAGTGTTGTTGCTGGAAGTCACCTCTTTAAAAGGACAAGTATTGTTTACAATATATAAATCAAGATACAACTTAGGTTTTGTTGTTTGTATATGAGAAACATTCCCTACATTCTGTTCTCACTGTCTGACTTATAACAACAGACTGACCTCAAACCGGCACAGAATCTATATTCCTCTTATTCCCTACTTTTCTTTTTCCATCTTAAATGTATCCAAAATACTTTTGTTTTCCATCCAAAATCTAAACCACCTGTTAAAAATCCATAATTCCAATCAGGGTCTCCATATTTATCCACTATACACAGTGTAGCAGTTCACAAATATTTAAATTCAAAAGAACCCTGCCTTGGAAAAGTTCTACACCCTATGACTTTCAGCCATCCATACAAATGATCAATCTAACTTTGTCTTAATCGATCAAGCCATTGTTTAGGAGTTTCATGTGAATTTGGGACAATTACCGTTCTTAGAACCTTGGCACCCATTTTACAAAAGACAGGACAACAACAAAAAATTTTGAGGACTTCTCTCAGGGGAAATGTTCAAGAAATATCAAATATGCTAAAAATTGAGTACCAATAATGATTAAACAAATAATATTTAATGATACTTCTGGTGTAGAAGAGAGGAAACCTACAACAACAACAATAGTAAGTGATCCCAGACCAGAGTAATCAGATAGGTGAGAAAAATTACTTACCTGAACTGAGATTGCCCGCATTCTCCACCATTTGTTAGAACATCAACTTCTTTTTAATGACAAATCTTGCTGCTCAGATCTTCTACTCCAGTGTCATTTGTTGAATATGATAAAAGGATTAAAACCTTGACATATATTTCCAGACTCTGATGGTTAAAGTGGAATGGAATCACAGTGAGACACAAACACCTTTATGAAGGTGGGGTCTGATGTAGACTTGTCATATTTTAAGTGTGGGTATTTGTACTGGGTGTATTACTCTTATGTGAGCAGGAAATGAATAATTCTGGATGAATCAGGTTACAGTACTTTAGCACAGGATCTCAGTTTGGGTAAAAAAAACTTTTTAACATTTACTAACAATGTTTATTATTTATAATGTTAAATGTATTATGAATTATTCTTTCTGCTTCAGAAATGAACAAGGAATTCTCCTCGTGTCCACGTTCCTCTACAACCCAAAATCACCTCCACAATCACATCAAGAGCTGCAACCATGATGAATATGAGACTCTGGTGAAGATTAAGACTGAACATGAGGATCTGACGCCCACCAGAAGCTCCAGTAATCAGCAAACGTCCTCTGGTACTGTCAGCATTAACACCTCTTTCAGTCCCACACAGAAAGAAGGAAACGACTGCTTAGATTGTGGGAAGAGCTTTAGGTTCCAGAGTGAACTCAAAATACACCAGCGCATTCACACTGGAGAAAAACCATATCAGTGCTCACATTGTGGAAGAAGCTTTAATATACAGAAGAGTCTCAAAATACACCAGCGCATTCACACTGGAGAGAAACCATATCAGTGCTCACAGTGTGGGAAGAGTTTTAATCGACAGGGTAATCTCAAAATGCACCGGCGCATTCACACTGGAGAGAAACCATATCAGTGCTCACAATGTGGGAGGAGTTTTAATCAAGCATCTATTCTCAAAAAACACCAGCGCATTCACACTGGAGAGAAACCATATCAGTGCCCAGAGTGTGGGAAGAGTTTTAATCAACAGAGTCATCTCAAAATACACCAGCGCATTCACACTGGAGAGAAACCGTATCAGTGCTCACAATGTGGGAAAAGTTTTAATCAAGCGACTGTTCTCAAAAAACACCAGCGCATTCACACTGGAGAGAAACCGTATAAGTGCTCAGAGTGTGGGAAGACTTTTAATCAACAGAATTATCTCAAAATACACCAGCGCATTCACACTGGAGAGAAACCTTATCAGTGCTCACAATGTGGGAAGAGTTTTAATCAAGCGACTGTTCTAAAAATACACCAGCGCATTCACACTGGAGAGAAACCATATCAGTGCTCAGAGTGTGGGAAGAGTTTTAATCAACAGAGTTATCTCAAAATACACCAGCGCATTCACACTGGAGAGAAACCATATCAGTGCTCAGAGTGTGGGAAGAGTTTTAGTAGACAGAGTGATCTTAAACAACACCAGTGCATTCACTCTGGAGAAAAACCATATCAGTGCTCACAGTGTGGGAAAAGTTGTAATCGACTGAGTGATCTCAAAATACACCAGCACATTTACACTGGAGAGAAACCATATCAGTGCTCACAGTGTGGAAACTTCTTTGCTCATTTATCAGCATTTAAGACACATACATGTAACGCATGAAATTGTACCAAATAAACTTTTTTATACCACATTCTCTGAGTGAGTGTGTTTGAGTGAGAGGTCATGCTTATTATGAGCTTTTGAACCATTTTAACTTTTTGTGTTTAAAATGAGAGAAACTTTTGTAAAAATTTAATATTTATCTCAATAAATAATAAAATAAGTAACTTTGAATGACAGCTAATTAAAATGGGCAAAGGGGATCGAACCCAGGACCTTCTTGTTGTGAGGTGACAGTGCTACCCACTGAGCCACTGTGCCGCCCCAAAGAGGAATAACATGAGGAGAGAGGACAAAGCCTGAGAGTAATAAAGCTTGGAAAACTTGGATTAAACACAGAAACTTTCCTGTTTGTGAACACTCAGGGTAAAAATTAACTTATGATTTCAAATATTTAAACAGAAAGCAGTTAGCATTAGCCTGACAAGAGCTAATATTACTAATTTGCTATTTGTTTGATAACTGAGAGAGAATTATTGAAACATTGGCTGAAATGGCCGGTGAAGCAGCAGCAGTGAAGCCACGCTCCATTGATTACTTACTGTCCTTAATCTCCAGGTTTTCATAGCACTTCTGATTGGCTGAGAGGGGTCAGTCTCAGGATGATAGAGCCAAAATGAGGACATGAAGAAGAGGCACATTTGCAAGACTGTGGGCTGTTCAGGGGTTGCCTCACCTTGCTCTTCAGTCAAACCAACTATTGATTATGTTTTGTTTATTCATTTGTTAACTGTTTAGTTTACAAACTAACAGTTTAGTTAACTGTTTCGTTCATTTAGGGAGTTGGGTTTATTGTTGTATTTTGTTTTCTAGGGTTATTTTCATCCTAGCTCTCGTGGAAGACGGACGCACTTTTCCCTCCTCCTCCCTTATCTTCCCTGCTTGGCTTCTCCTGTATCGTCTTGTCTTGTCTACTCTGCTCTACAGAGATTTTTCTAGCACTGCTCCTCAAAGAACAAATTGTGGAATTGGTTAAATGGTCTCTGAATGCTATTGACACCATCTTCTCATCGAGAAGTTCGGGTTCGGGGGAACCCACATGCCCCGACGAAACGCAGATGGCAGGATACACGATGGACTCGTGGGGGAAGTGGAGGGTCGTGTGCCTGGCACCTCTTTCGTTGGAGGACGTAGAGGATGTTTATCTATTCGGAACTTTGATTGTGGGGGTTTTGCTGATTGGATTAGGCTTCGCCCTGATGTATCAGGAAATTAAAAGAGTTGGGTCAGTTGTCAAAGGTCCCCAGAAACTGCCCAATTTGATTGATATGGTGGGCAGAGCCGTTGGAACTCAGACTGTGAATATTAATCGCAATATGGATTTCATCTTGGAGAAACTTATGGCTTTGCGAAATGAGGTGAACCAGAGACGCATTAATTCTGAGAGTTCGTGTTAAAATTTTATAGTGCTCAGACAAAACAAAAGTCATTTCTGCTCTTGGCTCCCCTGTTATCAGCAACGGCCTAGCTGATAAGGAAATTCCTCCAGAGGACTTGTTGCTATGTACCTACCCGGCCTCCACTGACTGTTTTTTCATTCTGGGCAGTAAGAGATGTAAACAGCCATGTTATCGTGAACTTTGTACAGACTTTTTTTGTGCTGCAGGAATGGAATGACTGACAGACTCTTTCCCAATCCCAACCAACGTCTCCACTCTTAGCTTAATCCCACCAATACGGCAGGACGAGCTGCAGTGCGCGCCGACATATGGCTGCGAATCGCTGGATGGCTGCTTGTCGTAGTTGGTTACTTTTTCCTATCCCCACATCCCTAACCCGTGGCTCGTTGTGTGACTATGTTATGTTCTTATGTTTACATGTGCTTGTGTGCTGTTAGGGGCTTTTTTTCGTGCTCCTCAGGGAGCACAATCTGGTTGCTGTTTTTTTTTTATCTCATACTCTCTCCCAATGTGTTACCATTTCTTGTCTAACTATGTAAATTTCCCCATTGTGGGACTAATAAAGGATTATCTTATCTTATAGGGTTTCTAATTTAGCTGTTTTGTTTGTTGTGTTGGCCTTTGCTCACCCCTGAAGTTATTGTTGGTCATAATTCATAGTTTATTCTTTATTGTGTTTGTAATTACTTCACTTTATGCCAATGGCTACAGAAATGTTCTAAATAAATGCTTGATTTGCCATCTTATATTGAGTTTGGTCTGGTTGTTGAGGTTTGGTATAGGCACTTTTATGTTCAACTTCATTTATCATACCCTTTAATTTAATGAGGCCATAATACACCTCCACACCACTGTCACCCAAATCAAAGACAGTGTAGCTCCTGCAGACCTCCTGCAGCTTAACACCCCAACAAAAACAAACCACTCATTATGTAATTGTTAAGTCTTAGAACTGCTAAACATAGAAGATGGTTCATCATAACACTAAAATTTATTTCAGCTGGTTCTTAACAGAATGTTAACTTTCCTGTGTTAAGTGACCCTTGCTTAAAGAGAAAGAATCTTATGTACAACTTGATATTGATGAGGCAGGATGTAAGATCTTATCATGATAAGAACAGTCAGGTATTTATTGAAAGCATAAGTTGACCAGCCTCGGGTAGCTCAGGTTGGTGGTGGTATATTACATATCACTGCCCCTCTTTCATTAGCCGACGCCAGCAGCACAAAGCACAAGTAGGACACCAATGGCAGGCACGACAGCAGCTTGCTTACAGACATCTTAAATCCACAATCAGCCAAGTGACTTAGGAAGCTGATAGAAGCAGTTTTGCACAGTTCATGGTAGCAGGGCTGATGGATTATCTGATGGTATAATTAAACCAGCCAATGTCTATCTTTCTACTGTGCCAAGAACACAGGGAAAAATGGAGCCTTGTGGGATATGGGTCTAACTTGAAAGGTAAAGGCTCAAAGTGGTGCCAAGATGGATAAGCAGAAACACTAATAAGGTCATTAACTTTGCATAGGTCTTGTGTACACTGCCAACCCTTGCCACCTGAATTGACAATAAATTGGCAATGAATTAACGACAGGCTGAATGGCCTGTTCCTTTTTAATAGACTTTAAAAACAGTAATTAAAACTGTTTGCAAAAGACAGGATCGTTTGTTTCACTGCAGCCCTGTAGGGGGAGAACTGGACCAAAACAACCTCATCTTTATGAATCCCCCGAAAATGCTCCAGTATGTTGCTCAGTTCTACTAGAATTAAAAGCTCAGGTTAACATGTACAATGAACATCATGAAAAAGAGACAGAATAGTTTCCATTTGCAAATGGTTCTGCTTCAAAGGTATAGACAAACAACAACATATTTAACCATCAAATTGTGAGCAAAACGTTTAAATAAGAAAACGTTAGAAATTAAGAATAATGCTTGAACCTTCAGCACATTTGATAGGCCAGTTTGTCTTGGGATGTTGAACAGGATTGTTCCATCAATACCCACAGAGAATAGCACAGCTGATGAAATAGGTCCATTATAACCAGATTCCACATGAGTTTGACACCTCTGCCTTATGTGGTTCATCAGTAGGGATGGTTCTCCAAACCCGTTGGGATATTAGGAGGCGTATAAACAAACTCAAGGCTATCACTGAAAGAGCTGATAGATACGTTTGGTGGTTCAAATGGTGGTTCCCAGTGGTTACTGTCCCCAAAATGTTGTAAATATGTCACATGGTTTTCATTTTTTTATGTTATGAGGGTGTGGGTGTCTGTGTGGTTTACCTAATGAATCAGGCCCGCCGTGATCCTAACCAGGATAAAGCAGTAATAAAACAGGAACAATAAAGTGCACCCCGACCTTGATCAGTATTAATAAAGCTTAAGGAACGATTGTGAATGATTGTGTTGTAGATATCGGTGCGCACACTTTATTCCAGTAGGTGGCGCGAATAAACATGAGCATAATAAATCAACCACCTCAATTCAAACAAGAAGAAGAAGAAGAAGCTTCCCAGCGGTTCATGTGTTTGTACTAAAGTGAATCATCTGTAAGTAAAATATTCATTTATTACTCTATAATTACTAGATTTATTCTAATCAATAATCACACCAGAGTTCATAATAAAATATCACTGTGAGGATTTGAGAAGCTTTAACTCTCTTCTAATTTAACCACAAACTGCTAGCTTCTCCGCTAACTGTTAGCATCTCACATGATTCATCAACCGATTCATTTCAACCGATCCAACAAAATTCCAAAAAATATTTTTTTTACAATTTTCTTTGAAACACACGCGGTTCTTGAATGTTAATGAATGTTAGGCTTTACTGAAAAACAAGTAAAAACAATTGTGAGAGTGACCATTACAGATAATCACACAAGCTCTGTGTACAGTACACTTCACCCACTGATTCATTCTGTTCTTTTATACTCCTAAATAAACAGAATACACAGTTAAAGTCATGGTTATTGTTTACTTTATATTTATTCCTAACTCAAGTGTGTGACCTTCATGTGTAGAACCTTAACTTTGAACAATTCTATATTACATCCATATGTTTTAGTGATAACAAAGCCTGTACATTTAGAGGGAAGATGTGATTGGTTACTTTTACTGTCATTTGAAATTTGTCTCTCATAGAATTTCTATTGTTCAGCCGCTGAATAATACAAGCAGCAGAAGAGGAACGTGTCACCACCATGGATCTACAAAATGAAACATGCCAGAGGAAACTAATAAAAAAGGAGGAGGATGAAGATGATGATTTCTTCTGTAAGTAAATATGGAGCAATATGACACTTTTCCACCAGACAGTGTGGTGCAGTACAGTGTGGTACAGTACAGTGTGGTACAGTCCAGTGTGGTGCAGTACAGTATGGTACAGTACAGTGTGGTACAGTACAGTGTGGTACAGTACAATGTGGTACAGTACAGTGTGGTACAGTACAGTGTGGTACAGTACAGTGTGGTGCAGTACAGTGAAGTACAGTACAGTGAGGTACAGTACAGTGTGGTACAGTACAGTGTGGTACAGTACAGTGTGGTACAGTACAGTGTGGTACAGTACAGTGAAGTACAGTATGGTACAGTGTGGTGCAGTACAGTGTGGTACAGGACAGTGTGGTACAGGACAGTGTGGTGCAGTACAGTGAAGTACAGTATGGTACAGTGAAGTACAGTACAGTGAGGTACAGTACAGTGTGGTGCAGTACAGTGTGGTACAGGACAGTGTGGTGCAGTACAGTGAAGTACAGTACAGTGAGGTACAGTACAGTGTGGTGCAGTACAGTGTGGTACAGTACAGTGTGGTACAGTACAGTGTGGTACAGTACAGTGAAGTACAGTATGGTACAGTGAAGTACAGTACAGTGTGGTACAGTACAGTGTGGTTAGTATTGGGGTCACTAATCAGTAGAAATAATAAGAGAATGTGGATAGTGGGATTAGAACCTGTACTGTACCGTACTGTCCTGTGGAGAATTGCTGCTCCACTCCAGTCTGGATTTAAGGTTTAAATCTAACTAGGATTTATTTGTGATTGGAAAATCAAACCCACAATTTTACATTTCCTCCAGCTGTTGAGTTTCTTCTTCACATATTGATGGAATTTCAGGTAAAATCCCTGTGGAACATGTCATCTCTGAGGAACTCTTCTCCCCAGTGGATCAACAGGATGGAGGTTTCCAGATGAAGCCGGTGAAGAAGGAAGAACCTGAAGATACAGATGAACTCAGTAAGACATTTTTATATCTTCAGCAAAGTAAATCTTTAATACAGATTCATTAATGTGTGAATTTCTTAAAGCATTTTTGCACCAGAAATATAAATTGAATCACCACCACCACTACTACCACCATCACTGCTACTACTACAACAACCCCAAATCATAAACATTTGGGACAGTATGAAAAATGCAAATAAAAATGCAGTGTTTCTTACATTTACTTTGAATTTCAGTTGACTGCAGACAGAATGAACCCAAGAAAGTTCATGTTTTGTTTGGTCAGCTTCATTTCATTTGTTAATAAACATCCATCCATGTATTTCAGGCCTGCAACACCTTACAAAAACAGTTTGGGACAAATTATGGGATAATAATGAGGTAATAAAAACTAAATAATTATGCGATTTTAAACAGGTGATTACAGTGGATGCAGATTTTCACACATGCAGGCAGGTAGAACCACACAGACTGCAGCACACATACCCCTTTTCCACCGACGCAGCACGGAGCCCGTTCCGGTTCCCGAACTTGATTTTGAACCGGTTCCGCGTGTTTCCACCGGAAAAAAGAGGTTCCAGACAGTGAACTGGCGGGCCAATCTGGCACCACAGAATACTTAATTTTTCAGCCCGAACCGTTACGTCCGTCATGTTGTACAGCATAGCGCGTTAGCAACAATGCCGTCCGCTGGTGTCTCGTATGGAGCTTAATGCTGCATTTTTATCTTTTAAACTTCACCTGATTACATTTTGAGCCAGTTTGCCGCTGATATTTTCAAAGCGCCTTTAAAAAGGTGATTGTGTGATATTTGAGATAAAAGTGACCCGGACAGAACGAAAAACGCTTAACTTGAAAAATAAAGCATGAAGCTTTTTCATCTCCCCGAGCTGCATAAACACACGTGAAGTAAATCCAGCTAAACACGGATACACGTGGTATTTTAGACTGGATTTTATGTTTATTTCACACAGAGTTATGTTCATGTTGTGGAACTTTAATGACGTTTCACCGCTCAAGTTGAGCGCTGAGCAAATCGGCTATTTGCGCCGAGAGTCGCGGTGAAAGCGAAACGCAAAACTCCTCTCACGTCAATAAACTAAAGAAAACAACAACTGAGACAAACACGTCACGTCTTCTTATCACCGATAGTTATGCTTTTTACATAAAAACAAACATCTGTAACAGCAGCACAAGTGCTCGCACATAATCCACACGCTCCGCCATGATATTACTGCTCTTAACTCTTAGTAAGTAACGCCCACCGATGATGACGCTGCTTGGTTCTCAAAAACTGGTACAAACGCGCGTCGGTTCTCTACAGAACACCAACGTTCAGAGAAACCCAAACAGAACCGGTTCAAGAACCACAGTTTTTTTAATGGAAAAGGGGTAACAGAGATCAACAGGTGATTAATTAATGCCGGAAGCACACAACAACTAATACCCCCTGCTGACCCAACATAGAAATTCACCACTACCAGAATCTTAGTGTCTTAAAAAGAGAGATTACGGTGTGGATGAAAAAAAATAAAGAACACAATGGTTATGCACAGTCAGAGTAAAACGTCCAGTTTATTTTATGAAACAGGCTAATATTTATAGCTGGTGTAGTAAAACCTGTTTACACAGGTGCTGTAGTTAACTATTGCTGGGATGTGTAACTCTGTTAAACACAGCGGTCAAATTAAGGACAAGTGACCAAAAGTTTATGGACATCTTTATATTCTACCTATCAGTTCTATTCTCTCAGGCCTGATCTCAATAAGAAAATTGTTTCGGGGCCTGGGAATGTGATTCATAACAGAGTGTAGGAGGCAGGGTCCACATAGGAGATTACACAGCATGATTAGCAGAATGGGAATGAAGGAGTTATCCAGGGGTCAGCAAAAACAAGACCTCTGGAGGTATCAGACAGGTGTTGGATTGAGACTGGTATTGTGAACCTGCAGGGAAAGAGCACATGCAGTCGCACCCTTGCACACTAAATCACCAGGCTGATGAGGGTTATCTGATGGAATAGGCATTTTAGTTTGTTAATTACTTTGTTTCTTAGTTCCCTTTACCAACAGACAAAGAAGTGGTTTGCCAAAAATGACCTTGATTGGAGATGATTGAGGGTGATATCGAATGTGAAAATTTCAATGAACTTGCAGATATTTACATATTTTCTGAGTAGCCCTAGAAGCGATTGAAGTACCTTGGTCACTATCAAAGCACAGAGGAAGACCATATCTGGGAAAGATTTCTTGTGCTAATATCTTCACCATAGTCTCAGCCTTTTCTGTAGCAGTGGGAAAGGCTTCAACCCATCTGGAAAATCTATCCACAATAACCATTCAATACTTCATCTGTCCACAAGATTGCATGTGCATAAAGTCCATTTGCAAGTGTGTAAAAGGCTGTTCTGGTAAAGGTAAAAAATCATGTTTACCGCCTGTGGTTGTATTGTTCTGGCAAAAGTAAAACCTAAACTTAAAAGCAAATATGTGGATGAACTCACCGAATGCAAAACTGATGTTTAATTAGTTCTATTTCTCCCCTCTTTGATACATGCGTCACTTCATGAAAGTGTTGAACAAGAAATGGCATAACAGAGGAAGATAATGCAATATGTGAGCTAGAATCCCGAATAATGTTATCAGAGCCTGAAGAGCAGTTATGTTTGGCCTAAAAACTCAAGTCATCTTGTGTAGGGTGTGTCTGTAGGTAGGTAATATTCAAAAAGTGTGTCAAAAGTGGATGCTCCATTGGGGTAAATGTATCAGCAGAAAGAAAGGAGAGATTGTCTGCAACCAGCAGACCTTGAGCAGCCTGTTTGGCTGAAGCAGTGGCTTAAGTGTTGCCTTTGGCAATTTCAGAATTGGACGGGTCATGGTCCTTAACTTTGACAATAGCTAAATGTGAAGGCAGAATACAGGCCTGGATGAGGTCAAAAACTGACTGTGAATTGGCAATGGGCTTACCATCGGCAGGAACAAATCCTCTTTCCGACCATATTTTTCCAAAATTATGTGCAACCCCATATGCCTACCTTAGACGATAGTGCAGGCTTGTGTCAATGCAATGGGTTCAGCTACCTGTGCAGACTTGTAATGGAGAGATAAGGCCTCAACCACAATATTGGGTCATTTACATACAGCATAATCAACAAAGGAAGGTGGAGTCATTTGGTTTGGAACATGAACCATCCACAAAGATGTGTATCCCCTCTTGCAGAGTAGTAGGTGACAAATCTGGTCTAATACTAGAAGATTCATGAATAATAGCCAAACGGTCATGGTCAGGGTCCACTTCACTGCCAGAATGCTGCAGGAGGTCCTGAAGTGGCAGAGGACAGCGATTTAATGCTAAGATTTTCTGTGGAACACAGAATAACTTCATAGCCTGATCTACATTGTGCAGTCATACATTGTGTTCAGATGTTTTGTCAAATACCAAGAACTTGATGTGGTGTGTGCAGAATGAGCGTGTAAGATAGGACTATCTTCTGTACGTCCTGTACCATCATAGCACAAGTTGCAGTACCCCTGAGACAGGCTGGCATTCCTCGGACCACTCTATCCAAGACTTTGGACAGATATGCCACAGGTCTCAAACCTGGTCCACCATGTTCTTGTGCCAACACAGCGGAAACAGAGGAGCTATTTTCAGAAACATAGAAATGGAAAGGCAAATCATACCTGGGCAATCCCAGCGCTGGGGCAGAGCAGAGAGCTGACTAAAGAACCTGGATTGCTGCTGTTTTTTCCCCTAGTCCACTTTAACCTGGCAGAAAGATCAGTAGAGAAGCACCTATCACATAGAATGTGCATCAGGAACTCACTGCTTACAGTAATTCATCAATCCCAGAAAACTGAGCATACAGTCATTGGCTTAGGGATGTTGCTGTTAAGTCTTTCTTGCAATGGAGAGACTTCTACAGCCTCTGTTAAGAGTAAAGCCAAGATATTGAACAGAGCCTTTGCAATACTGCAGTTTGTGCAGTGATACCTTAAATCCACTTGGTGCTAGGTGTTGAAGAAGTAGTAGGGATGCTTGATGGCAGGTGTCTTCATCCTTGGCAGCAACCAGCAGGTTGTCAGCATAGGTGATAAGTGTAGAGCCTGCAGGTAAGATTAGGCCTTCCAAAGCATGTCTGACCACAGCAGAAAAAACTGGTCCATGTAAATTGGGATTTTTTAAAGACAAAGATAGGTTGTGTGTCAGGATGTACCAGAATAGAGAAAAAAGCAGAGCAAATATCAACAACTGTGTACTATTGGTAGGAGGCAGGTATAGATGTAAGTATTGTGACTACATCTGGTACCGCTGGAGCAATGGGAATAGATAGATCATTGATTTTTTTTTTCCATATCTTGTGTAAACCTGTATGTGCCATCTGGCTTCAAAACTGGGTTCACAGGATTGTTATAGGCAGAAAGAGTAGGAACATTGATACCCTGAGCTAACAATGATAACATGACCGGTTGTATTTCGCTCTCCTTATCAGCAGACAGGGGATAATGCTTTATAAATACTGGCTCCCGCGTCTTCAAATGTGCTTGGTAAGGATTGCAGTAGTCCACCGAGGGTTGTTTGAAGAAGGAGCTTGCTGCTTCTGAGATGGAGCACCCTTTTGTTTGCTATTCTTATTTTACCTTTGCCCTGGTGGAGCTGCTTACTATATTCAAACCTGTACCCTGTTCACGCTTTTTTATAATACTCACGTTCATAGTGACCAGGTTTTTCACAATAATAGCAATGACCCTTTTTACCATTCTTCCTGACTGTGCCCCATGAAGCATCCTGTACAAAAGAAACAGACACAGCTGAGGGATTAGTACACTTAACAGGAAATGCTCCAGTACCTTTTAATTCATGCACACACTTCTGTGCTACAACTACAAAATCATCAGATTTACTATTCCTAAATTTTAGGAAGTCCTAAACATTTTTTAAATCTGACACTACAATTGGAATAATTTTAAATTAAGTGTTGTTGCTGGAAGTCACCTTCTCTTTAAAAGGACAAGTATTGTTTACAATATATAAATCAAGATACAACTTAGGTTTTGTTGTTTGTATATGAGAAACATTCCCTACATTCTGTTCTCACTGTCTGACTTATAACAACAGACTGACCTCAAACCGGCACAGAATCTATATTCCTCTTATTCCCTACTTTTCTTTTTCCATCTTAAATTTATCCAAAATACTTTTGTTTTCCATCCAAAATTTAAACCACCTGTTATAAATCCATAATTCCAATCATGGTCTCCATATTTATCCACTATACACAGTGTAGCAGTTCACAAATATTTAAATTCAAAAGAACCCTGCCTTGGAAAAGTTCTAAACCCTATGACTTTCGGTCCATCCATACATATTATCAATCTAACTTTGTCCTAATCGATCAAGCCATTGTTTAGGAGTTTCATGTGAATTTGGGACAATTACCGTTCTTTAGGACAATTACCTTGGCACCCATTTTACAAAAGACAGGACAACAACAAAAAATTTTGAGGACTTCTCTCAGGGGAAATGTTCAAGAAATATCAAATATGCTAAAAATTTAGTACCAATAATGATTAAACAAATAATATTTAATGATACTTCTGGTGTAGAAGAGAGGAAACCTACAACAACAACAATAATAAGTGATCCCAGACCAGAGTAATCAGATAGCTGAGAAAAATTACTTACCTGAACTGAGATTGCCCGCATTCTCCACCATTTGTTAGAACATCAACTTCTTTTTAATGACAAATCTTGCTGCTCAGATCTTCTACTCCAGTGTCATTTGTTGAATATGATAAAAGGATTAAAACCTTGACATATATTTCCAGACTCTGATGGTTAAAGTGGAATGGAATCACAGTGAGACACAAACACCTTTATGAAGGTGGGGTCTGATGTAGACTTGTCATATTTTAAGTGTGGGTATTTGTACTGGGTGTATTACTCTTATGTGAGCAGGAAATGAATAATTCTGGATGAATCAGGTTACAGTACTTTAGCACAGGATCTCAGTTTGGGTAAAAAAAAACTTTTTAACATTTACTAACAATGTTTATTATTTATAATGTTAAAAAATGTGTTATGAATTTTATTCTTTCTGCTTCAGAACTGAACAAGGATTTTTCCTGCTCCTCGTGTCCACATTCCTCTACAACCCAAAATCACCTCCACAATCACATCAAGAGCTGCAACCATGATAAATATGAGACTCTGGTGAAGATTAAGACTGAACATGAGGATCTGACGCCCACCAGAAGCTCCAGTAATCAGCAAACGTCCTCTGGTACTGTCAGCATTAACACCTCTCTCAGTCCCACACAGAAAGAAAGAAAAGTCTGCTCACAGTGTGGGAAGAGCTTCAGGTTCCAGCGTGATCTCAAAAAACACCAGATCATTCACACTGGAGAGAAACCGTATCAGTGCTCACAGTGTGGGAAGAGTTTTAATACACAAGGTTATCTCAAAATACACCAGCGCATTCACACTGGAGAGAAACCATATCAGTGCTCACAATGTGGGAGACGTTTTAATGAAGCGACTGTTCTTAAAAAACACCAGCTCATTCACACTGGAGAGAAACCGTATCAGTGCTCACAGTGTGGGAAGAGTTTTAATCAAAAGAGTCATCTCACAATACACCACCGCATTCATACTGGAGAGAAACCGCATCAGTGCTCACAGTGTGGGCAGAGTTTTAATACACAGAGTAATTTCAAAATGCATCAGCGCATTCACACTGGGGAGAAACCACATCAGTGCTCACAGTGTGGCAAGAGTTTTAAAAGACAGAGTGTTCTCAAAATACACCAGCGCATTCACACTGGGGAGAAACCACATCAGTGCTCACATTGTGGAAAGAGTTTTAATACACAGGGTAATCTCAAAATACACCAGCGCATTCACACTGGAGAGAACCCATATCAGTGCTTACAGTGTGGAAAGAGTTTTAATACACAGGGTAATCTCAAAATACACCAGCGCATTCACACTGGAGAGAACCCATATCAGTGCTTACAGTGTGGAAAAAGTTTTAATACACAGGGTTATCTCAAAACCCACCAGCGCATTCACACTGGAGTGAAACCATATCAGTGCTCACAGTGTGGGAAAAGTTGTAATCAACTGAGTGATCTCAAAAAACACCAGCGCATCCACACTGGAGAGAAACCATATCAGTGCTCACAGTGTGGGAAAAGTTTTATTCAAAAGAGTGATCTCAAAAGACACCAGCGCATTCACACTGGAGAGAAATCACATCAGTGCTCACAGTGTGGGAAGAGTTTTAAAACACAGAATTATCTCAAAAGACACCAGCGCATTTACACTGAAGAGAAACCATATCAGTGCTCACAGTGTGGGAAAAGTTTTATTAAAAAGAGTGATCTCAAAAAACACCAGCGCATTCACACTGGAGAGAAACCATATCAGTGCTCACAGTGTGGGAAGAGTTTTAAAACACAGAATTATTTCAAAATACACCAGCGCATTCACACTGGAGAGAAATCATATTAGTGCTCACAGTGTGGGAACTGCTTTGGTCATTTATCAGCATTTAAGACACATACATGTAACGCATGAAATTGTACCAAATATACAAACTTTTTTATACCACATTCTCTTAGTGAGTGAGTGAGTTTGTGTGTGAGGACTTTTGATGTATTGGTGATTTATCCAGCTAACTGGCGGAAACATAATTTAGGACTGTTGGACATTTTTTTCCTTTCAAGGAACTTTAATAGCTGCTCTTTTCCTTTAAAATATTATGTGTACAAATGATCTTCCTTCCCACTTTTACAATGTCTTTAAACTTTACTTAATATCTAATCTAAACGGTTTTCTTATATATGTATATAATGTTGTGATTTCTGCATATTTTATTGGTTTGTATTAAATATACACTGGGAATGATGCAGGTTTATAATGAATGTGTAAATATCCAGATGTGTATCTAAATACTTCTTTTTATCTTTCGGAGGGTGTCAAACTAAATTTCGTTGTTAGATACAATAAAGGTTCTTCTTCCTCTTCTTCTAATAGTGATTGTAATAGTAAAAAAAAATACAGTGGGGCCAAAAAGTATTTAGTCAGCCACTGATTGTGCAAGTTCTCCTACTTAGAAAGATGAGAGAGGTCTGTAATTTTCATCATAGCTACACTTCCACTATGAGAGACAAAATGAGAAAAAAAAATCCAGGAAATCACATTGTAGGATTTTTAAAGAATTTATTTGTAAATTATGGTGGAAAATAAGTATTTGGTCAACACGGGCAATCGCTGGGCAACACGGACTTTCAACTCCCTCCACAAATTGGGGGTTGAGGTCTGGAGACTGGCTAGGCCACTCCAGGACCTTGAAATGCTTTTTACGGAGCCACTCCTTCGTTGCCCGAGCGATGTGTTTGGGATCATCGTCATGCTGGAAGACCCAGCCACGTTCCATCTTCAATGCTCTCACTGATGGAAGGAGGTTTTGGCTTAAAATCTCACGATACATGGCCCCGTTCATTCTTCCCTTAACACGGATCAGTCGTCCTGTCCCCTTTGCAGAAAAACAGCCCCAAAGCATGATGATCCACCCCCATGCTTCACAGTAGGTACGGTGTTCTTGGGTTCTTCTTCTTCCTCCAAACACGACGAGTTGAGTTTTTACCAAAAACTTCCATTTTGGTTTCATCTGACCACATGATATTCTCCCAATCCTCTTCTGGATCATCCATATGCTCTCTGGCAAACTTCAGACGGGCCTGGACATGTACTGGCTTAAGCAGGGGGACACGCCTGGCACTGCAGGATTTGAGTCCCTCTCGGCGTAGTGTGTTACTGATGGTAGCCTTTGTTACTTTGGTCCCAGCTCTCTGCAGGTCATTCATCAGGTCCCTCCGTGTAGTTCTGGGATTTTTGCTCACCGTTCTCATGATCATTTTGACCCCACGGGATGAGATCTTGCGTGGGGCCCCAGATCGAGGGAGATTATCAATGGTCTTGTATGTCTTCCATTTTCTTACAATTGCTCCCACAGTTGATTTATTCACACCAACCTGCTTGCCTATTGTAGATTCACTCTTCCCAGCCTGGTGCAGGTCTACAATTTTCTTCCTGGTGTCCTTCGACAGCTCTTTGGTCTTGGTCATGGTTGAGTTTGGAGTCTGACTGTTTGAGGCTGTGGACAGGTGTCTTTTATACAGATAACGAGGTCAAACAGGTCCCATTAATACAGGTAACGAGTGGAGGACAGAAGAGCTTCTTAAAGAAGAAGTTACAGGTCTGTGAGAGCCAGAAATCTTGCTTGTTTGTTATTGACCAAATACTTATTTTCCACCATAATTTACAAATAAATTCTTTAAAAATCCTACAATGTGATTTCCTGTATTTTTTTTTCTCATTTTGTCTCTCATAGTTGAAGTGTAGCTATGATGAAAATTACAGACCTCTCTCATCTTTCTAAGTAGGAGAACCTGCACAATCAGTGGCTGACTAAATACTTTTTGACCCCACTGTATATACAGTACTTTTTACTTTTAACCAAATATTTGATGTATTTTATAAATATAAATGATTTTCTGTTTTTATTATCTTCTCTATAAATCTGGCTGTAAAATAAATAAAATGTGTTTGGTGTTTTTCACTACAAGCTATTGTAAGTACTTGTGGGAAGATTTCTGATTGTAGGAAGTGCTGATTTAATATAAAACTAATAATTTAATTAAATTCTGCTTTAAAAGGAGAGTTAAAACTAAACAGGATCAAAAAATAGTTTCTGCTTCTATCTCTGATAATGACCCGGAAGTGTTGTTACAGGAAGCTGTGAGGTAAATGTTAATGTTCCCAATATGACTGACCACCCTGAATTGTATTAGCATACATGCTAAGTCTAAACTCTGTCATTGTAGCTCAATAAAAACCATTATTAGTTATCTGTCATCATATCTGAGGTAAATGTTAATGTTCCCAATATGACTGACCACACTGAATTGTATTAGCATACATGCTAAGTCTTAATTTTGTCAGTGTAGCTCAGTGGTTAAGGTACTGGACTAGTAAACAGAAGGTTGCCGGTTCAAGCCCCGCCACCACCAAGTTGCCACTGTTGGGTCCCTGAGCATATGACTGACCACACTTAATTGTGTTAGCATACATGCTAAGTCTAAATTCTGTCATTGTAGCTCAATAAAAAACATTATTAGTTATCTGCCATCATATCTGAGGTAAATGTTAATGTTCTCAATATGACTGACCACACTGAATTGTGTTAGCATACATGCTAAGTCTAAATAGTGTCATTGTAGCTCAATAAAAACATTATTAGTTATCTGCCATCATATCTGAGGTAAATGTTAATGTTCTCAATATTACTGACCACACTGAATTGTGTTAGCATACATGCTAAGTCTAAATTCTGTCACTGCAGCTCAATAAAAAACATTATTAGTTATCTGTCATCATATCTGAGGTAAATGTTAATGTTCCCAATATGACTGACCACACTGAATTGTGTTAGCATACATGCTAAGTCTAATTTCCATTACTTTAGCTCAATAAAAAACATTATTAGTTATCTGTCATCATATCTGAGGTAAATGTTAATGTTCCCAATATGACTGACCACCCTGAATTGTGTTAGCATACATGCTAAGTCTAATTTCCATTACTTTAGCTCAATAAAAAACATTATTAGTTATCTGCCATCATATCTGAGGTAAATGTTAATGTTCCCAATATAACTGACCACACTGAATTGTGTTAGCATACATGCTAAGTCTAATTTCCATTACTTTAGCTCAATAAAAAACATTATTAGTTATCTGTCATCATATCTGAGGTAAATGTTAATGTTCCCAATATGACTGACCACCCTGAATTGTGTTAGCATACATGCTAAGTCTAATTTCCATTACTTTAGCTCAATAAAAAACATTATTAGTTATCTGTCATCATATCTGAGGTAAATGTTAATGTTCTCAATATGACTGACCACACTGAATTGTCTTAGCATACATGCTAAGTCTAAATAATGTCATTGTAGCTCAATAAAAACCATTATTAGTTATCTGTCATCATATCTGAGGTAAATGTTAATGTTCTCAATATAACTGACCACACTGAATTGTGTTAGCATACATGCTAAGTCTAAATAGTGTCATTGTAGCTCAATAAAAACCATTATTAGTTATGTCATCATATCTGAGGTAAATGTTAATGTTCTCAATATAACTGACCACACTGAATTGTGTTAGCATACATGCTAAGTCTAAATAGTGTCATTGTAGCTCAATAAAAACATTATTAGTTATCTGCCATCATATCTGAGGTAAATGTTAATGTTCCCAATATAACTGACCACACTGAATTGTGTTAGCATACATGCTAAGTCTAAATTCTGTCACTGCAGCTCAATAAAAACCATTATTAGTTATCTGCCATCATATCTGAGGTAATTGTTAATGTTCCCAATATGACTGACCACCCTGAATTGTGTTAGCATACATGCTAAGTCTAATTTCCATTACTTTAGCTCAATAAAAAACATTATTAGTTATCTGTCATCATATCTGAGGTAAATGTTAATGTTCCCAATATGACTGACCACCCTGAATTGTGTTAGCATACATGCTAAGTCTAATTTCCATTACTGTAGCTCAATAAAAAACATTATTAGTTATCTGCCATCATATCTGAGGTAAATGTTAATGTTCTCAGTATGACTGACCACACTGAATTGTCTTAGCATACATGCTAAGTCTAAATAATGTCATTGTAGCTCAATAAAAACCATTATTAGTTATCTGCCATCATATCTGAGGTAAATGTTAATGTTCCCAATATGACTGACCACCCTGAATTGTGTTAGCATACATGCTAAGTCTAATTTCCATTACTGTAGCTCAATAAAAAACATTATTAGTTATCTGCCATCATATCTGAGGTAAATGTTAATGTTCTCAATATGACTGACCACACTGAATTGTGTTAGCATACATGCTAAGTCTAAATTCTGTCACTGCAGCTCAATAAAAACCATTATTAGTTATCTGTCATCATATCTGAGGTAAATGTTAATGTTCCCAATGTGACTGACCACCCTGAATTGTGTTAGCATACATGCTAAGTCTAATTTCCATTACTTTAGCTCAATGAAAACCATTATTAGTTATCTGTCATCATATCTGAGGTAAATGTTAATGTTCTCTATACAGACATCCCAAGTCTCCCGGAAGTTCCGGGAGTCTCCCGCATATACATAGCGGCTCCCTGATGCCCGCAAGTCCGATAAAATCTCCCGGAATCTAGAACAAACGTCCAATCACACACACACACACACACTTTTTTCCTGATCACGTATTAAATCCGGTATCTGATATACAATCTAGCGCACTGTGTAGAGAACATGTTTAATATACTGTCTAGTGCACATGAAGTAGGGAACATGAATTCATATCTAAAATACTATCTAGTATGCACTATGTAGGGAACATAAATCCGTTAAATGTGGTTGTGACGCGAACAGTTAGCTAAGTAGCTCAGTAAGCTAGGGGTGTGGTCCGGGGTACCTCCTGGAAATGAGTTTTTGCAACTTGGGATGTCTGCCAATATGACTGACCACCCTGAATTGTATTAGCATACATGCTAGGTCTAAATTCTGGCATTGTAGCTCAATAAAAACCATTATTAGTTATCTGTCATCATATCTGAGGTAAATGTTAATGTTCTCAGTATGACTGACCACACTGAATTGTGTTAGCATACATGCTAAGTCTAAATTCTGTCATTGAACTAAAATAAGTAAGAACAATCACACATGCGAGCCAGTGTTCAGATTAATGCAGCTCCTCTTTTCTCTCACATCATGTCTTGTGTTGTGCTCCACTTATCTGGTGCACCAGAGTTTGTAAGGAAGCTTCAGATTTACTGTACTGAACCGCACTAACAGGGAAATCACACCAAGGATCTGGTCATTAGCAAACTTTTAAACAAAGAAGCTCACATTATTCTATCACAAAAAAACGTACAGGTGCAGAAATCATTACAATCCAAAGACTTAAAAATGTAGGAAAACCTTTAACTGTATTAAAGAATGTTTACTTATAGACTGTACTTTTAACCTTTGGACTTGTTGCTGATAACAGTCTGGATGGTCCTTTTCATCTTTGGTCTGGAGCACATGGCATCCATTTTTTCGATGCCGCTTCTGGACATGGTTAACATGAGGCTTCTTGTTTGCACAGTAAAGTGTTAAGTATGATTAGTGCAGTAACTCTGTATTGTAGAGCTGATAAAGGTTTGATAAACTAATCCCTCACCCATGTGCTTATATCAGCTAGTGTTTAGTGGAGGTTCTTGATGGCGTCTGAGGGATGGAAGATCACGAGCGTTCAGATTAAGCTGCACCCTCCACCTTTACACACTGAAATTCCTCCTGATTCCTTGAATGGTTTAATGATATTCTGCACTGACATTATGAGGAAGAAATATGCAAATATCTTCCACTCTTTATTTGAGGTTCATTGTTTTTAAACATTTCAATAATGTTTAAACTCAATAACATGGATGAACGATAGGGTTGGAGCAAGTTTCCAATGTAAGACTTCACAGATCCATTTAATAATTTAAACATGAGTAAATGAACTTGATTTGTATCCTGTAACTTACAGGGAACCATGGGAGGGATGCAGAGACTGGGGTGATGTGGTCTCTCTTTTTTGAGCCTGTAAGGAGGGGAACCCACGACCTTGATCAGGCTTAATAAAGCTGAACTGCAGTCCAGTAGGGGCGCTAATAAACCTGAACGCTGTAAATCAACCACCTCAATTCAAACAGAAGAAGAGGGAAAAAGGAGCAGCTGAAGCTGCAGCAGCTGGTGTGTTTGTACTGAAGTGAATCATCTGTAAGTCAAATATTTATTTATTACACTTTAATTATTAACTACATTCTAATTAATAACAAAACTAGAATTTATAATAAAATATCACTGTGAGGATTTGAGGCGCTTTAACTTCCATTTCACACAATAAACAAAACAACTACTAGCTTCTCCGCTAACTGTTAGCATCGGACACGATTCAGTACGGATGAACCGATTCATTTCAACCGATCCAGCAAAATGAATCAGTTTATCAGAACTAAATCTAACATTTTTATGGAAACACATCGAGTTATATTTTTATTTACATTTATGATATTTAGTGGATATTTTTACCCAAAGTGACTTACAATCAAACAATGTAAACTTGGCTGACTTGTACTTATTTACTAACATTTTGTTCCATTCTTTTCCATTTCAAAAAAAAAAAAAAAAAAAGGCACTTTGGTTCTAACAGGTTTTAGCAGAGTTGTGTTCTTTGACTGTTGTTTTCCTAAACTTGAGAAATGAAATGTTCACTATAGAAGCACTTCTGTAAGTCGCTCTGGATAAGAACGTCTGCTAAATGCTGAAAATGTAAATGTAAACAGTGGTAACTTAGAAGAGTGTGGCTAGAACCAGTGAGCAATTACTAGACCAGGATCTCCACCACAGAGTTACCAGTTCAGTTATTTGTTTTCAGTTATAATTGCTATAAATGTGATTGATTGTAAGTAGTTTTAGATAAATCGATCAGTTATTTAAAACACATTTATTATTTTACATTTAGTTATTCAGACATTGTACAAAGCTCAAACCCAGTAAAAAGAAGAATGTGTGATGTGTTCATTCTCTTCAATCTTTATTTCACTGATCAAAGTAGAAAGAAAAGATTTCCAATGTTTCACTGATTAACTTCATTGTAGTTTATAAATAGAAACATATTTAGAATTTGATGCTGTAACAGGTGTGTTTAGCTCTGCGTTCCTTTAGCTTTTCTTTTATTGCAGTGGTTCCCAACCGGTGGGGGTCGCGGAGGTTTTTAAATATTTCATTTAAGTCTAATAATTTTGAAGTAATTAATTTAACAATCATTAAATCATAAAAGTACTTCGTATTATGACATGTATGCTAACTTAATTACCGAATCTCTGGTAAGTTGTGTATTAATCGTGTTTTCCTGCGTGAATCGATGCGACGATATTACAGTTTGTTGTTTTTTAAGTTGCTTCTAAAGTCGGAACAAACGATTTGCTTGTAAATTTAAACTGCAAACGCGGTCATGGAAATGAACACCAATGGAGAAAAAACGTAAATATTCGGATACACGAATACCAGTGCAGAGGCAAACATAAATATGATTAACAATGAATGATTAGTCATCAATAATTCGAATAAATATTTTATTTATTTGTATTTAATTTATGTTAGTTCTGTTAAGTTTAATATTAGTTCTGTTACAGTTTAGTCAAGTCAACTTTATTTATGTAGTGCTGTTTACAATAGACATTGTCTCAAAGCAACTTTACAGAATCCAGGACCAACAGACCAAACCCCCCACCAACCAATCCCACCCGCTCCCCATTGAGCAAGCCGAGGGCAACAGTGGCAGGAAAAACTTATCCCTTAAAATTACAGGAAGAAACCTTGAGAGGAACCAGACTCAGCAGGGACCTCCGTCTTTTTTGGGTTAAATTAAAGAATTGAAAGGGTAAAGGACTCTAAGTCTAAGACCTTTTCAGGATTTATCAGTAATGCCTCCTAATGTAGCTGTGGCAGGGATCTCAGCCTACTTGGCCACTGAAAAAGGGCGTTGGGAAACACTGTATTAATGATTAATCCTGTTCATTAAGCTACAGACTCATTCCGACAAGATCTAAGAAGTTCTATTGGAGGTCTTTTTTGCCAGATGCTGCCCACAATAGTTGTAATGTTCTCACCGTGTTTAGAGCCTCACAGAATAAACAATAGCCAATTAAGAGTCTAAAAAAATTCCCAGAATATTCCTTAAAGGAGAAATAAGTACATCTATCTATCTTTGTTTTAGATCTTTAATAATGCAGTCAGCAGAAGAGGAAGACGTCACCCTTGAGGATCTACAACGTGAAGGATTCCAGATAAAAATAATAAAAGTGGAAGAAGATGAAGATGAGGATGATGATTTTTTCTGTAAGTAAATATGGAGCAATGAGCCGTTTCTCCACCAGACAGTGTGGTACAGTACAGTGTGGTTAGTATTGGGGTCACTAATCAGTTATCATGGAAATAATAAGAGACTGTGGATAGTGGGATTAGAACCTGTACTGTACCGTACTGTCCTGTGAAGAAGGTTTACATCTAACTAGGATTTATTTATGATTGGAAAACCAAACCCACATTTCCTCCAGTTGTTGAGTTTCTTCTTCACATGTTGATGGAATTTCAGGTGAAGAATCTTTTATCCCTGAGGAACATGTCATCTCTGAGGAACACTTCTCCCCAGTGGACCAGCAGGACGAAGGTTTCCAGATGAAGCCTGTGAAGGAGGAAGAACCTGAAGCTACAGATGAAGACTTTTTGTGGTCAGGTAAACAAAATGGGGGGGGGGAGGGGGGGTGTTGAATAAAGTTTATAGGAAGGCATTAACAGCTACTTTATATCCGGTGTTGTGAGTGGAGTCATTCTAATCTGGTTCTGTTTTAACGTCTTTTTCTATCTCACGTTCAGTCTATTCTAGAGACACTGTAAGTAGAATCTAGAACACATCAAAAAAAGTGTGGACTTACTGCTACGTTTACTGCCTTTCATCTTTATATTGTTTTACCAAGTGAAACAGTTGTGGTCAATATTGATTGTTTACTATAATATTAGAATATTTCAATAACATGTCCAAATATAGTCAATAAAAAAGCTGAACCATTAATTCTTCAGCTCTTCAAAGATTTTTAGTTGGATTGAGATCAGGACTCTGTGCTGGCCACTTTAAAACAGTATTTTTTTTTTTATCATTTGGGATTTGTGTTTTTGGTCATTATCCTGCTGTAGGATCCGGGGTCAAATACGTCACCAGCACCCCCTTTGCTTTTTGTTAAACAATAAGTTAAATACATATCTGCATCCATGAACATGGAACATACTCAGCCATAGACCTCATGATACGTCAACTAGACCTACTTCTTTATCTCAGCTGGGAAGTATGGAGTGATCTATGCAGGAGTCACTTTTCGTTGGGTTCTCGTTGATTTTCCTATTTTCACCACATCCTGGAAGGTTCCTTAAGTAACAAACATAACATTTTGAACTGTTGAATTCAGGATGCCGAGGTCTTGTAGCATATTTATGTTAAGTTTCCTTGTTAACATTTACTAACAATGTTTATTTATATAAATATATTTGATTCTTTCTGCTTCAGAAATGAACGATGATTTCTCCTGCCCCTCGTCTCCACTTTCCTCTACAACCCAAAATCACCTCCACAATCACATCCAGAGCTGCTACGATGATGAATATGAGACTCTGGTGAAATCTGAGACTGAACATGAGGATCTGACGCCCACCAGAACCTCCAGTAATCAGCAAACGTCCTCTGATACTGTCAGCATTAACACCTCTCTCAGTCCCACACAGGAAGAAGGAATCATCTGCTTAGATTGTGGTAAGAGCTTTAGGTTCCAGCGTGATCTTAAAAGACACCAACGCATTCACACTGGAGAGAAACTGTATCAGTGCTTGCAGTGTGGGAAGAGCTTTAGTACACAGAGTAATCTCAAAACCCACCAGCACATTCACACTGGAGAGAAACTGTACCAGTGCTTACTGTGTGATAAGAGCTTTAATACACAGAGTTATCTCAACAAACACCAGCGTGTTCATACTGGAGAGAAACCATATCAGTGCTCAGAGTGTGGGAAGGGTTTTAATAGACTGAGTTATCTTAAAGAACACCAGCGCACTCACACTGGAGAGAAACCGTATCAGTGCTCAGATTGTGGGAAGAGTTTTAATACACAGATTTATCTCAGAATCCACCAGCGCATTCACACTGGAGAGAAACCATATCAGTGCCCAGAGTGTGGGAAGAGTTTTAATCAACAGAGTGATTTCAAAAAACACCAGCGCATTCACACTGGAGAGAAACCATATCAGTGCTTAGAGTGCGGAAAGAGTTTTAATCAACAGAGTTATCTCAAAACCCACCAGCGCATTCACACTGAAGAGAAACCATATCAGTGCCCAGAGTGTGCGAAGAGTTTTAATACACAGAGTGATCTCAAAACCCACCAGCGCATTCACAATGGAGAGAAACCGTATCAGTGCTCACAGTGTGGGAAGTATTTTAATACACAGATTTATCTCAAAATACACCAACGCATTCACACTGGAGAGAAACCGTATCAGTGCCCAGAGTGTGGGAAGAGTTTTAATCAACAGAGTAATCTTAAACAACACCAGCGCGTTCACACTGGAGAGAAACCGTATCAGTGCCCACAGTGTGGGAAAAGTTTTAATCAACAGAGTAGTCTCAAAACCCACCAGCGCATTCACACTGGAGAGAAACCGTATCATTGTTTACACTGTGAGAAGAGTTTTAATCAACAGAGTGATCTTAAAACACACCAGCGCATTCACACTGGAGAGAAACCGTATCAGTGCTCACAGTGTGGGAGCTGCTTTGCTCATTTAAAAACATTTAAGAAACACACGTGTGACACATTCAGTTGAACCAGATAAATGAAGGGTTTGTTTTTAATACCACATTCCCAAAGTAATCACCAAGTGTTCCTGTTAATGTAGCAGCAGCTGTAATGTTTAGCATGTGCACCTGTTTCTGTTTATTTTAATAAATGAACCCACAGTCTCTGCAGTCGGGTGGTACAGTGGCTTAGCAGGGTTTTCTCATACCTCCCAAAAACATACCAGTATGTGGACTGACTGATATAAATCTTTCTTGTGAGTGAGTGAAAGTTGTCCTTTAAAATTCTACATGTAAAAGTTCCTTTTCTTTCCACTTCAAAAAAGTTTTTGTTTTGTTTTTTTCGTTTAAAAATGTAGAATATTTTGTGGTCACTAATTTTTGCATGATTTTATTGTACTGTATTTAGTTTTTCTATTGAAATTAACATTAGTAATGTTGCAGGTTTATAATGAATGAATATGATTGTAATGGTAATAATGAGTTTTGTTTTAATAAAGAATGATTTGATATGTTGCTATTATTAGTGTCACTTCTCTATAAATTCTCTATGAAGTAGAAAAATTGTTTTGCCTAACTACCCAACAATGTGTGATTGTGATGATTTGGTACAGAAGCAGTATTTGAGGAGCAAAGATTGGCAGAGGATCTCCAGTTAAAGGTAACAATAAAATAATTGGACTATAATAAAGAGCTGAGGACCTGGAACTTGAGGAGGATTTCATTATAAGCAGACTAGAGAGCACACGCAGAACTTTTGTCAAAAGAGTAGTGTGACTGGAAATTTCCAATTTTAATAGTTATTTACATTCAATTCATATGTTTTTTCTTTCTTAGTACAATTAACAGAAGTAGAAGAGACTTTTTGAAGGTTTCAGAAATCCAGAGATATGTTGACCTTGGCATGAGTGTCCATGCACACACATTCTTATGCAGGTACGCCATGTTCTTGATGATAAACAAGGCCTTGAGCTGGGTCGCTGAGCAGAGTTAGCCCGAGGGGGCAGTAAAAGGGGGTATAAATAGGGGGAGGGGGGCACCCTTTATAAAGGCCCGTGAGTGTTTGCAGGGTGAGATGGGTCACCCAGCTGAGTTATTCAATAAATTGCTTTTTGCTTTTACTATTACTCCAGTTGTCTGTGTCAACTTAAAGATGGTGAGGATGCCACTATAGGGAAACTACAAATGCTGGGGAAAAATGGCTGCTATAGTAGATCAAAAACAAAACCAAGAAGAAATTCTAACATTGCCAGCAAATTTTATGGACTGTAAGAAACTCTAAAGTAATGACCAGATTAAAATGAACACCTAAAGAAGCCAGTCATGATAAGAGAACTTATCAAAGACTTTAATCAGTACAGATAAGGAATTTAATGTTCCTGCCTGTTTGTAATGGTAATATGGAATATTTTCTCTGGTGATTCACAAAGTTGAATCAGTTCATCTGGACACAAGTTTGTTGTAGAGATACGTTTCGTCACTCAATCCGAATGACTTCTTTAACGAAACGTATCTCTACAACAAACTTGTGTCCAGATGAACTGATTCAACTTTGTGGCTTTGTGTACCTGGATGCATCAACAGATTCTCTGGTGATGTTTATAACTGTGGACTTGGTGTGGCTCGGACTGTGGGTTAAATAGATTATATACAGGGGTTGGACAAAATAACTGAAACACCTGTCATTTTAGTGTGGGAGGTTTCATGGCTAAATTGGACCAGTCTGGTGGCCAATCTTCATTAATTGCACATTGCACCAGTAAGAGCAGAGTGTGAAGGTTCAATTAGCAGGGTAAGAGCACAGTTTTGCTCAAAATATTGCAATGCACACAACATTATGGGTGACATACCAGAGTTCAAAAGAGGACAAATTGTTGGTGCACGTCTTGCTGGCGCATCTGTGACCAAGACAGCAAGTCTTTGTGATGTATCAAGAGCCACGGTATCCAGGGTAATGTCAGCATACCACCAAGAAGGACAAACCACATCCAACAGGATTAACTGTGGACGCAAGAGAAAGCTGTCTGAAGGGGATGTTCGGGTGCTAACCCGGATTGTATCCAAAAAACATAAAACCACGGCTGCCCAAATCACGGCAGAATTAAATGTGCACCTCAACTCTCCTGTTTCCACCAGAACTGTCCGTCGGGAGCTCCACAGGGTCGATATACACGGCCGGGCTGCTATAGCCAAACCTTTGGTCACTCGTGCCGATGCCAAACGTCGGTTTCAATGGTGCAAGGAGCGCAAATCTTGGGCTGTGGACAATGTGAAACATGTATTGTTCTCTGATGAGTCCACCTTTACTGTTTTCCCCACATCCGGGAGAGTTACGGTGTGGAGAAGCCCCAAAGAAGCGTACCACCCAGACTGTTGCATGCCCAGAGTGAAGCATGGGGGTGGATCAGTGATGGTTTGGGCTGCCATATCATGGCATTCCCTTGGCCCAATACTTGTGCTAGATGGGCGCATCACTGCCAAGGACTACCGAACCATTCTGGAGGACCATGTGCATCCAATGGCGGTGCCGTGTATCAGGATGACAATGCACCAATACACACAGCAAGACTGGTGAAAGATTGGTTTGATGAACATGAAAGTGAAGTTGAACATCTCCCATGGCCTGCACAGTCACCAGATCTAAATATTATTGAGACACTTTGGGGTGTTTTGGAGAAGCCAGTCAGGAAACGTTTTCCTCCACCAGCATCACGTAGTGACCTGGCCACTATCCTGCAAGAAGAATGGCTTAAAATCCCTCTGACCACTGTGCAGGACTTGTATATGTCATTTCCAAGACGCATTGACGCTGTATTGGCCGCAAAAGGAGGCCCTACACCATACTAATAAATTATTGTGGTCTAAAACCAGGTGTTTCAGTTATTTTGTCCAACCCCTGTAAATACATGACAGAAACACTCTGGACAGGTTGTCCGGTCCAAGACCAGTGTTGCCAGCTATATTTAGCGAGTTTTCAGACCCCTACTAGCGACTTTTTCTGGTGCTATTGGAGACTTTTGGAGACTCGGACGTGGAAGCACAAATTGTTCTGCAGTTACTGTCCTCAGCAGTAGAGGGTGCTGCCGCTGTTCTGTTGATTTATCCTACCGAGCATGCGCACATCTGTTTTTGACTCGTAAATTATTTTTTGCTAGCGGTTAGTAATGTGTGGTTTTAGTTTTAATTCCTATAAAAGTTTAAGTGCATGTAATGCCGTTATTATGTGACTTACTGAAGACACTGAATTGCCCTATAGGTGAAGGGGTGTGTGTGTGTGTCTGCCCTGTGATGGACTGGCGCCCTGTCCAGGGTGTTACTGAGTGCCTAATTGAGTTGAAAAGAGGCGGCACAGCATTCGGAGTCAGTTTTTCAGTTCACAGTGGTTTTTTTTTTTAGTTCAGAAGTTTTGTAAGAGTTGTAGAGCTTTTCCAGAGTCCTCATGATCCGCAGATGATGCAGAATGTAGCTAACTCAGAAGAGTTAAAGAGGACAAACGAGCCGGATCATTTGATTAATCGATTGAATGAGCACCCTAGAAATTTAGAAAAAAACTCACACCTGTATTGTCATATGTGTATATGTTTATTTGTAAATCATGTCTTTAATGTGAATTACACATGCTAATTGTTTACAGCTTTGAATGTGTGTGTGTTTAAGACTGTCCTTATTGTATTTATCGTTCACTGCTAGCATCTGTATAACCAAAGTCAAATTCCTAAAAAAAATTTATAAACTATATTATTACTATATTATTAACTGAATTCTAATTAATAATAAAACTAGAGTTCATAATAAAATTTCACTGTGAGGATTTCAGGAGCTTTAATTTCCTTTTCACACAAACTACTAGCTGCTCCGCTAACATTCCAGTAGGTGGCGCAAATAAACATGAACATAATAAATCAACCACCACAATTCAAACAACAAGAAGAAGAAGCTTCCTAGCAGTTCATGTGTTTGGATTAAAGTGAATCATCTGTAAGTAAAATATTTATTTATTGCTCTATAATTACTAGATTCATTCTAATTAATAATCACACCAGAGTTCATAATAAAATATCACTGTTAGGACTGGAGAATCTTTAACTTTCTTCTCATTTAAACACACAAACTGCTAGCTTCTCCGCTAACTGTTAGCATATCACATGATTCAGTAGTGATCAACCGATTCATTTCAACCGATCCAACTGATTCGGAACTGATTCCGAATTTTTCAATATTAACAGTTTTACAGAAACACATTAACTCCTTTAGCTTTATTTATAGTTTTTAAACAGATACGGCTTTGTTAGCTTTTTATTGATTATAATTTATAATAAGCAAAACAAAGTGAATAAAAGTTGGAAGTATTTGGCTTCACTGAAAAACAAGTAAACACGATTGTGAGAGTGACCATGTCCAGTCTGTTCTACAGAGGAAACATTTCCGTGAGTCTGATCGTTTCTAATGAAGAATGAAGTCAGACGAGACTCAGGTCAATCAGAATCACAATAGTGAACCGTGAATGTTCGAGAATTAAGTCGAAATATTTTACAAACGCAGTTTCTTCTGAAGCTGTTTTAGTGTTTTTATACTAATGACAAACTGAAGCTGCTGCCAGGAGAGAGAGAGTATTACTTTATTAGTGAAACTTCTATTAAATTATAACTTTTTCCTCAATTTAACACCAGAAGGTTTATTGCCGTCTTGTTGTTGTCATAATAGCCACAATATTTTAACTTCATTTTCATCTAGTTTCCTTTTTATTCTTGAAAGATTACGACTTTATTCTCGAAGTCAAAAATAAATTAAGTGGCCATAAAATGCTGTTGTAGTGTCCCTTCCTAAAGAAACAAAAATATAGGTGATAGTTCTGCTTTAGAAATGTAAACAGCACAGAGAGGGTTCTTACCTCAACAAAACAGCTCGTCTCTTAATCAAAATCCTCCTCATAAATAATCACTTTATCACACAAGCTCTGTGTACAGTACACTTCACCCACTGCTTCATTCTGTTCTTTTATACTCTTAAATAAACAGAATACACAGTTAGTCATGGTTATTGTTTACTTTATATTTATTCCTAACTCAAGTGTGTGATTTTCATACACACAAACTTGTGTTAAACATGTCGGTGTAGAACCTTAACTGTAAACAATTCTATATTACATCCATGTTTGCACAGCGGGTGGGACTTGTCATAAAGTTAGTGATGATAAAGCCTGTACATTTAGAGGGAAGATGTGATTGGTTAATTTTACTGTCATTTGAAATTTGTTCTATTCTTTGGCCGCTGAATAATACAAGCAGCAGAAGAGGGACGCTTCGCCACCATGGATCTACAAAATGAAGCATTCCAGAAGAGACTAATAAAAAAGGAGGAGGATGAAGATGATGATTTCTTCTGTAAGTAAATATGGAGCAATATGACACTTTTCCACCAGACAGTGTGGTACAGTACAGTGTGGTACAGTACAGTGTGGTACAGTACAGCGTGGTACAGTACATTGTGGTACAGTACAGTGAGGTACAGTACAGTGAGGTTAGTATTGGGGTCACTAATCAGTGGAAATAATACAAATCTAACTAGGATTTATTTGTGATTGGAAAATCAAACCCACAATGTTACATTTCCTTCAGTTGTTGAGTTTCTTCTTCACATATTAATGGAATTTCAGGTAAAATTCCTGTGGAACATGTCATCTCTGAGGAACTCCTTGCCCCAGTGGATCAACAGGATGGAGGTTTCCAGATGAAGCCTGTGAAGAAGGAAGAACCTGAAGATAAAGATGAACTCAGTAAGACATTTTTATATCTTCAGCAAAGTAACATTTTTAATACAGATTCATTAATGTCTGAATTTCTCGGAGCGATTTTGCAACAGGAATAAAAATCACTAGTCCTGCTACTTCTATCACCACCACCACTATTACCACCATTACTGCTGCTGCTACTACTGCTACAACATTTATTTCATTTCATTTATTAATAAACATCCATTCCTGTATTTGAGGCCTGCAACACATTCTAAAAAAAGTTGGCATGGGACAAATTAGGTATAATAATGATGTATTAAAAACTGAACAACAGTGATGCTAGACTAGATAATGTAATCATGGTACAAACCATCATCCATGAAAGTATTTGAGAAGGAAGATGGTTTGTCAACAGATACGTGAGAAATGTATTAAAATGTTTAAAATTCGATGTTCAAAGAAAGACTGGAAGGGATTCGCTTATTTATTCCTCTACAGTGCATAATATCGTTAAATTGTTTGAGGAATCTGGAGGAATTTGAGTGCGTAAAGGGAAAGGCTGCTAAGCTGGACACTTATGATCTCCGATAGACAGCACTGCATCAAGAACCGTTCATCAAGATAATGGACTGTTGCATATGATCAATATGTCTCTGTACCTTCTGACCACTACCAAGAAGCACAGTGCATGAAACGGGGCCAGTCATACGCTCCATCCTCCATCTTCCCAGTAATCCAAGGAGGCCTGTGACTGAAGTTTTTTGTGAAGACCGAATCTCCCTCTTGAAAACTTCGGCCTTTTGCATGTTGATGGTACTTTTTTTGTTGGTATTGTTTTTTTCCCTGAACGGTGGATTGGAAATCAGGATGTATCAAATTTAAAGTAGACCTCAACTTCCTTCCCAGTAATATCACCACAGGTGATCTTTCTATGGTAGACTGGGGGGTAATACTAAAACTAAAAAGAGCTTGTGAGACAAAAGACCCTGTAGAACATTTCTTGAGTAAAGATTTCACAATCTGAACACCACGGTTCACCAGACCATTTCAAGCTGGATGACAGGGACAAATGGTAACATGGTTAGTACCCTTTTAAGCATGAAATTCTTGAATTCCATACTAGCAAAACAATCTTCCATTTTCCAAGACCACCATTTCTGCACGTACAGCTGCTCTTTCTAAGGAAGAATCACGTGGGCCAACCAGAGCTCACATCCATCCTGTACACTTCATCCTGCTCTGGAAATATGCCATAAAGCATAAATTATCAATAACTTTTGAGAATCCCTTAAGTACATACTCACACACACACACTTGACAAAACAGCATCCCTGCTAGTCCATCTGCATACTGCATGCAGTCACAAGGGATGCATCTAACTGCTCTAGCATCAACACCATCTCCTCTCTGTAGTAGTTGAGGCTAGGTTGAACCCAAGGTTTCCCAGCAGAACGTCGCCCAGAGCATCACACTGCCTCCACCGGCTCGCCTTCGTCCCATATTGCATCCTGGTGCCGTGTGTTCCCCAGGTAAGAGATGCACACACGCACCCGGCCGTGATCCATCAGACCAGGCCACCTTCTTCCATTGCTCCATGGTCCAGTTCTGCTGCTCACGTGCCCATTGTTGGTGCTTTTGGTGGTGGACAGGGGTCAGCATGGGAACCCTGACTGGTCTGCATACACAACAAACTGTGCTGCTCTGTGTATTCTGACTCCTTTCTATCAGAACCAGCATGAACTTCTTTAGCAGTTTGAGCTACAGGAGCTCGTCTGTTGGTTCGGACCACACGGACCAGCCTTCGCTCCCCACGTGCATCAGTGAGTCTTGGCTGCCCATGACCCTGTCACCGGTTTACCACTGTTCTTTCCTTGGAGCACTTTTGATAGATACTGACCACTGCAGACCGGGACACACCCCACAAGAGCTGCAGGATTGGAGATGATCTGACCCAGTCATCTAGCCATCACAATCTGGTCCTCAGATCCTCACGCTCACCCATTTTACCTGCTTCTAACATCAACTTTGAGGATAAAATGTTCACCTGCTGCCTGATATATCCCCCCCCCCCCCACTAACAGGTGCCGTGATGAAGAGATAATCAGTGTTATTCACTTCACCTCTCAGTGCTCAGAATGTTAAACCTGCTCAGTTTACTTTAACACAGGATCTCAGTTTGGGTGAAAAATGTGTTTCCTTTTTAACATTTACAAACAATGTTTATTTATATAAATATATTTGATTCTTTCTGCTTCAGAACTGAACGATGATTTCTCCTGCTCCTCGTGTCCACGTTCCTCTACAACCCAAAATCACCTCCACAATCACATCAAGAGCTGCAACCATGATAAATATGAGACTCTGGTGAAGATTAAGACTGAACATGAGGATCTGACGCCCACCAGAAGCTCCAGTAATCAGCAAACGTCCTCTGGTACTGTCAGCATTAACACCTCTCTCAGTCCCACACAGGAAGAAGGAAACGTCTGCTCACAGTGTGGGAAGAGCTTCAAGTTCCAGAGTGAACTCAAATTACACCAGCACATTCACACTGGAGAGAAACTGTATCAGTGCTCACATTGTGGGAGAAGCTTTAATATACAGAAGAATCTCAAAATACACCAGCGCATTCACACTGGAGAGAAACCATATCAGTGCTCACAGTGTGGGAAGAGCTTTAGGTTCCAGAGTGCTCTCAAAAAACACCAGCGCATTCACACTGGAGAGAAACCATATCAGTGCTCACAGTGTGGGAGGAGTTTTAATCAAGCAACTGTTCTCAAAATACACCAGCGCATTCACACTGGAGAGAAACCGTATCAGTGCTCACAGTGTGGGAAGAGCTTTAGGTTCCAGAGTGTTTTGAAAATACACCAGCGCGTTCACACTGGAGAGAAAATGTATGAGTGCTCACAGTGTGGGAAGAGTTTTAATAGACAAAGTGATCTCAAAATACACCAGCGCATTCACACTGGAGAGAAACCATATCAGTGCTCACAGTGTGGGAAGAGTTCTAATACACTGGGTAATCTCAAAATACACCAGCGCATTCACACTGGAGAGAAACCATATCAGTGCTCACAGTGTGGGAAAAGTTTTAATACACAGAGTTATCTCAAAATACACCAGCGCATTCACACAGAAGAGAAACCATATCAGTGCTCACAGTGTGAAAAGAGTTTTAAGCAACAAAGTGATCTCAAAAAACACCAGCGCATTCACACTGGAGAGAAACCGTATGAATGCTCACAGTGTGGGAAGAGTTTTAATACACAGAGTTATCTCAAAATACACCAGCGCATTCACACTGGAGAGAAACCGTATCAGTGCTCACAGTGTGGGAAGAGTTTTAATAGACTGAGTCATCTCAAAATACACCAGCGCATTCACACTGGAGAGAAACCATATCAGTGCTCACAGTGTGGAAAGAGATTTAATCAACAGAGTTATCTCAAAATACACCAGCGCATTCACACCAAAGAGAAACTGTATCAGTGCTCACGGTGTGGGAAGAGTTTTAATACACAGAGTCATCTCAATAAACACCAGCGCATTCACACAGAAGAGAAACTGTATCAGTGCTCACAGTGTGGCAAAAGTTTTAATACACAAAGTAATCTCAAAATACACCAGCGTATTCACACTGGAGAGAAACCATATCAGTGCTCACAGTGTGGAAAGAGTTTTGATCAACAAAGTAATCTCAGAAGACACCAGCGCATTCACACTGGAGAGAAACCGTATCAGTGCTCACAGTGTGGAACGAGTTTTGATCAACAAAGTAATCTCAAAAGACACCAGCGCATTCACACTGGAGAGAAACCATATCAGTGCTCACAGTGTGGGAAGAGTTTTAATAGACAGGGTGATCTGAAAAGACACCAGCGCATTCACACTGGTTAGAAACCATATCAGTGTTCATAGTGTGGAAATAGCTTTAGTACACAGGGTAGTCTCAACACCCACCAGCGCATTCACACTGGCGAGAAACCGTATCAGTGCTCACAGTGTGGAAAGAGTTTTGATCAACAAAGTAATCTCAAAAAACACTAGCACATTCACACTGGTGAGAAATCATATCAGTGCTCACAGTGTGGAATCTGCTTTGCCCATTTATCAGCATTTAAGACACTTACATGTAATGCATGAAATTGTACCAAATGAACAAACTTTTTTATACCACATTCTCCGAGTGAGAGAGTTTGTTTGTTTATTAGGATTATAACGTCATGTTTTACACTTTGGTTACATTCATGACAGGAACGGTAGTTACTCATTACACAAGATTCATCAGTTCACAAGATTATATCAAACACAGTCATGAACGATTTAGTGTCTCCAGTTCACCTTACTTACATGTATTTGGACTGTGGGAGGAAACCAGAGCACCCGGAGGAAACCCACACAGACACAAAGACAATATATCACTGAATATACATTGGGAATGATGCAGGTTTATAATGAATTCATATGATTGTAATAGTAAAAAATATATATTTTTACTCTTAATAACGAAATATTTGATGTATTTTATAAATATAAATGATTTCTGTTTTTATTATCACTGCTATATAAATCTGGCTTTGAAATAAATCAAATGTGTTTGGTGTAATTGTGGAAGATTCCTGGTTGTAATTAGTGCTGATTAAATATAAAACTAATAATTTAATTAAATTCTGCTTTAAAAGGAGAGTTAGAACTAAACAGGATCACAAAATTGTTTATGCTTCTATCGCTGATAATGACCCGGAAGTGTTGTTACAAGAAGCTTGTATTGGAATATAACACTGTGGCTGTAGGAAACTTAGTTTTCACTTGAGAGGTGAGGGTCATTCGGACCCACTGAAGAAACTTGATTTTCACATATTGACACAGATGTTACTTATCAGATTTGCATATCTTAGCAGTCTGGTCTGGGCAGGCCACCATTTAAACTTTGTTGTGTTGGTGCGTGAATCAGAGGAGGACACAGGTGTGCAGTTTAGTGGCTTTTACTGAACTCTTTTCAACATCTTCCATTCCATACATACACACATATATCCTATTATTCTCCACTCACATTCTCTCTAGCACATAATCTCACTGAGCCCTCTACAGGGGAGGAGCAGTAATACCTGACAGTGCACAGTGTTAGAGTCCATCTCAAATGCATGTAAATCTATAAACACATCTCCCCCGTTACTCATGAAAGCATTACTCCATCATTATGAACTTATTATTTCTTTTCTGTAATGAAACATTACATAGGAACAATGTTGACACAGGAACATGGAAATAAAATTTTCTATCCTGTATGTCCAAAAATAGTAACAACTGTAACTGTAAGGTTGATATAAGCTAAACAACCTCTTCCAGGTTCTACTCTTAGGAAAACGTTTTTACAAACATACTATATTTTAAAATCAGCATTTACAGTGCTTGTACTAAGTTATAAATTAACCAATGTAATAAGCATATTTGTCAACAAAAATAAGGCTTCTGTAGCCAACATAAACTTTAACTTAAAGCATTAAACAAAGGTGAATTTATCACATCAAACCTCACAGTGTAATAACTGAAATTTCTGATACTGTTAGCTTGGCTCAATTCTCTTTTGTATTATTTGCATTACATGGCAATGACCCATTTCTTTACATTTTACATTCTCTTTTTTTCTCTTTAGGGCAGCGATCCGCCTACACCCTTTACATATTTTCTTTCTGTTGCTCTTTTTATGTCATCACATAGTCTTTAGTCCAAGCTGGTGGTTGTCCTTCTCTCTGACGAGTGGTGTGTCTTTCCAAAGTCTCTGTTGGACTGACATTTTCCTCTGCTGTACCAGCTTATGACGACCCTTCCCTTCTCTCTGGGCAAAGAGAACTCTGTTAAAGCGTTCCATGCAGCCATTAGCTTGAGGGTGGTAGATGCTCGTTCTAATGTGTTTGATGCCTCTTTCTGTCAAACACTCAGCAAAAACAGATGATGTGAACTGTGAACCATTATCTGTTGTTATGACACAGGGGTTTCCTTCACGTGCAAAGATTGAAGTCAGGAATTTAATGATCGTGTGTCTAGTTGCATTTGCAGCAAAGCCTACTTCTGGCCACTTGAGTAATCAACAAGAGTGATGGCAAATCTACAATCATAGACCCCGCATTTAAACTGACCTACTATGTCAACAGCTACATTCTGAAAAAGGACCTCTTGGAAATTCAACAGGTTGCATTGGGGTAGGAGGAGTGTGGGCTGTTTTGTCACATGACTGACAAACTGTGCAGGATGATAGAACTTCGTGGACTAGTTCATCCACCAGCTCTCTGAGGTGTTGTTTTGTACGAACTACACCCTGATGCCCTTCATGTGCTAGGTGTACTATCCTCTCTCTAAGAACTTTAGGAACAACCAGGCGTGTACCACAAAAAAATCAACGGTGCATCCACAACTAGTTCATGTCGCACTAAGAAATATGGTTGCAACTCACTTGAAAGAGACTTTTTCACCTTTGGTTATGAAACAATGACCTGCCGGACTTGTTCTAATTCAGGACAGTCTTCACATTCTGCTTTGAAGTCAGACAGTGGTAGTGCAGTTAGGAGTGGAGAGATCTCTGCTATCTCTGTGAATAAATCATGCTCTGAATCCATTGCAGTGCTGGAGTCATTGAGGGGAACATGTGAGAGACTATCTGCCATTACATTCAGGCTATCAGGGTGGTACTGCACATCATACTGAAAACACATGAGCCTAGCCAACCATCTTGCAATCCTCATACCTCATAATCATAGAAGGGTGCCGTACGTCGGAGGAGGGTTCTGGTGCCTGGCCAGCCAAGGGTGCTCTTCTTTCGCACACACCTAATTTTGCGTATAATAGGGAAGTGCCCATCAGCTTGACAGAGACTCACCTGTGGAGTGGACGCACTGCCTGGGAATTTTTCCTGATCAGTTAAACTTCTGCCAAAAACTGTACGGGCTCCCCAGTTTTAAGACATGGTGGAATGAAGAGTTAAAATAGCTGATCAGTGAGGTGGTTCTTATTCTTTTATTTTTTATATGTGTTGCATAGACTAGTATTGTCATTTGTGTGCTTTATGTGTCATTTATAGTATTTTGCTTGTTATTGCTCATTATTGATTCCTGAAAGCTTATGTCCTGTTTTGAGATTTCAGTTTAGTTTTCAGTTGAGTTTAGATTTTACTTGATACTAGTTTTGTTCAAGCAAAACAAAAATGGATGTTCTTATAAATGTTTTAAATAAATACTTACGTGGTTATGAGGATAGATCTAAAATATCTGTTTCAGCATCCGACTGGTTCTGTACAGCTTTAAACAAATGTAAGTATGTTTTATTTAATTAGTTAAAATTGTAATATTAAAACTGTAAAATCTTATATACTACAATATTTACTTAATTGCTGCTGCACAATTCTAGTTTGTGGATTAACAATCCCCACAAACTTTTCATCGTCGGATAGAATTATAACATCATCTAAAAAAAATTAATAATTGTAATACAACTAAATTTAAAAAATAGAACAATTATAAATAAGAATTGAAGTTAACATCTTACAGGATGCTGGGCAGACTGACTGCTGGATTGAGAGGAACATAAAAAAGACCTCTTATGTTTCCCCCCAATATTCCATAGTATGTTATCTAATAAGAGAGGTTTATCTGTGTAAATGAGGTGTATCTTTTCAAATGAAAACAGACTTATACATGCTAGTTCTTTTCAATGAATAACATATTAATACAAGAAAAAAAGAACTTATGAATAAATACATTCAGATTAAACCGATTGCAAAAGTTCAAAAGTTGCCCAAAGATGAATGTTTTCTTACCTGAATCCCTGGTTTTAATGTAAGGATGGTCTCTGGGTTACTTGAAGCTTGAAGTTCTCTGCTGAGGACTGGCATAAGTAAAAAGCTGGTGATTACTAAAGCAATAAGCCACGGGAGGCCGTGCGTTACTGTGATTTTAGCACAGGGAATGACGTTTTTGACTAAAACTTCTTTCCCGTGCTAAAATCATAGAAGTAACGCACGGTCTCGAGTGGCTTATTGCTTTTATAAAATGGCAGTCAACATAAAATATAATAAATACAACAATGTTTAATTCATAAATGTATTTATTGTGTATAAACTTACAATAAAGCATTCTTCTGCGACGCAAGGTAGTTCGATTAACAGTGTTGCTAGGCAACATGAGGGCGAAAATAACATTAACTTTTTCTATTCAGTGGCATATTAATATGGAATGATGTGAGGTGGTCCTAGGTGTGCGTTTATCGGGGATTTTACAACGGCTTCGAACGCGGCTCAGCCAATCAGATTTTAGGACCGGAACTATCCGTTTTATAATGAAGGTTTTTATACAGAATTTAACAGTTACTCTTTCGGTTCATATCTCCCCCATGCTGAATAATGACACAGGAAACCAGATAGGTTCAAACAAGTTTGAGCGGTGAAAGGATGAAGACACAGCTGACTGTAAAGGTTAGCGAAACCCAAGCCCGGAGTGGCTAATCGGGAGATTCGGGAGGATTCCCGATGGGCCGGCTCATGTCAGTCTCGAGTTTGGGCCGGTTGGGAAAAATAATTTTGACACATCTGTCACTTTTCTATTTTTCTTCTTGCATTCATTCATCTGACAGCGCAGCCCCTACATCACAGTAGATCAGATGGGTTCTACCATCTGAGGGAATCCCCCCTCCCAAAGTTTAAGTTGGTTTGGCCCATGAGGCGTCTTTTCTGGAGCGCCGGTAAAAGTAAATAGCGCAAACCATCAGTCGGACTCGGTGGTGATGGAGGGCAGGAAGAGGCCAGGTGGAGCCGAAAAAGAAAAGGGGGGTTAGAAGAACATGCTGCCAAATTAACAGACTTGTTTTTCAGAGGACAGACCCCATGCAGCCGGTAAAGAGAGAGATGGACATTTGCAATGTCAACTTAGCGTAGTTTATTTTGTAGAACCCAATACACACCATTAATCACAAATATCCAGTTTCAAGCTGAAAATAATAAACATAATTTGAAGTGTAATATATTAAATAGCCTAACTCATTAATGGAATGTTTTTGTTCCGACGCTACTGTACTGATGATCCATGACTACTGAAGGGACAGGTAGAGGATAGTCTCACAGAGTTATTTAAACTAAGATAGTTATTTGTAATGTAAAATATAATGTGGAGAATATACATGATATATGTTAAATTGTTCAGACAGATGTCAGCACGATAGCCTAATTTATTTAAACAAATGGAGACAATTAGCCTAAATCACTATCAATTTTACACCATGTTATGTTCATGTTATGTTATTCAGCAAAAGAGGCTAACCTATAATGAAATGGTTTTTTAGCCTCAGAGCAGCAGATAAGCCATGTCTCATGTCTATAGACAATGACACCGTTATTAATAAAGTTACAGAAACCAGTGCACTACTTAGGAGGCTATTGATGCTGTAGGTAGCCACTAAACATGCGTGTAGTGAAGCTACTTAAGAGTTTAGTGTAAACCTAACAATAGAGCACCTCTCTGCTGGGAAGACATGCGATATTAATTTCAAATTATTTTTATTTCAAATTTTGCTCCGGTACAAATGTGTACATTTTTTTTTTACCTTTTAAATCTTTATTTGATTTAAATTTGAATTGAACATGTTTAAGTGAAGTGTTTTCTGTTATATACCCAATAAAAAGGCATTGTAAGAGCTAGCTGCTGTTTCATTTATTCAAATTTCTCCTCCATGGAAAAAGTGGGCCGGGTTTAGGCATAAAACTCCCTGGCTGAAAAAGGGGCCCACTCCGGCCCTGGCGAAACCTAAGGAGAGCTGTGAGGAGGTGTCACTTACTTATTTATTTCATATTTCATTTATTATTATTGTTTTATTTCTTTAATATAGTATTATAATTAGTTAGCATTAAGCAGTTGGAGCTAACTTAAGGTCACTAACTAGTGTGTGTGTATGTATGAGATCTGTGTGAGGGACGCATCACTTACTTAATTGTTTTATTTGTTTGAATGTATTTTACGATGCTTTTAATCAATTGTTTTAAGAATTTTGTCTTTTCAGTAAAGTTAGAAGCATGAACAGCGTTTATGACCACGTTGAGGAAACAAGACGCCTAACTTATTATTATTATTATTATACACATTTCATCGGTCACCATTACTTCCACCCCATCCCATAAGGCGGTTCATGTTAGATGAACTACCTGATCTACGTCGATTATGTTGTTGTTCTAAATGGCCTCTCTGATTAAGAAACGATATTCTTTGCACAGCCACCATGTTCATCACACAAGTACTAGTTATCCTTACCTAGGTTACTTATCTGTGCAGATTATTAATCAGTCAGTTTGATAAGTTAGGTTATAAGTTTAGTTGGCCATTTTGTTTTCTTTACTCTGTAAAGTATAAATTTATTGATTTACTTCTACTACAGCTACTGTTAATATAACACGAAAAAAGCATTTCATTATAATCATGTGAACATCAGCAAATGATCTCATGTACTTCAATAAAAGATACGAAGGGGTCAGACTACTCTTAAATTTACAGACGAGTTTAAGTACATTAGTTACGAACAGGGCCGGAGTGGGCCACTTTTACAGCCAGGGAGTTTTATGCCTAAACCCGGCCCACTTTTTCCATGGAGGAGAAATTTGAATAAATGAAACAGCAGCTAGCTCTTACAATGCCTTTTTATTGGGTATATAACAGAAAACACTTCACTTAAACATGTTCAATTCAAATTTAAATCAAATAAAGATTTAAAAGGTAAAAAAAAAATGTGATAAAGATGAAAACATATTCACATTTGTACCGGAGCAAAATTTGAAATAAAAATAATTTGAAATTAATATTGCATGTCTTCCCAGCAGAGAGGTGCTCTATTGTTAGGTTTACACTAAACTCTTAAGTAGCTTCACTACACGCATGTTTAGTGGCTACCTACAGCATCAAAAGCCTCCTAAGCAGTGCACTGGTTTCTGTAACTTTATTAATAACGGTGTCATTGTTTATAGACATGAGACATGGCTTATCTGCTGCTCTGAGGCTAAAAAACCATTTCATTATAGGTTAGCCTATTTTGCTGAATAACATAACATGAACATAACATGGTGTAAAATTGATAGTGATTTAGGCTAATTGTCTCCATTTGTTTAAATAAATTAGGCTATCGTGCTGACATCTGTCTGAACAATTTAACATATATCATGTACAGTGTATCACAAAAGTGAGTACACCCCTCACATTTCTGCAAATATTTCATTATATCTTTTCATGGGACAACACTATAGACATGAAACTTGGATATAACTTAGAGTAGTCAGTGTACAACTTGTATAGCAGTGTAGATTTACTGTCTTCTGAAAATAACTCAACACACAGCCATTAATGTCTAAATAGCTGCAACATAAGTGAGTACACCCCACAGTGAACATGTCCAAATTGTGCCCAAATGTGTCGTTGTCCCTCCCTGGTGTCATGTGTCAAGGTCCCAGGTGTAAATGGGGAGCAGGGCTGTTACATTTGGTGTTTTGGGTACAATTCTCTCATACTGGCCACTGGATATTCAACATGGCACCTCATGGCAAAGAACTCTCTGAGGATGTGAGAAATAGAATTGTTGCTCTCCACAAAGATGGCCTGGGCTATAAGAAGATTGCTAACACCCTGAAACTGAGCTACAGCATGGTGGCCAAGGTCATACAGCGGTTTTCCAGGACAGGTTCCACTCGGAACAGGCTTCGCCAGGGTCGACCAAAGAAGTTGAGTCCACGTGTTCGGCGTCATATCCAGAGGTTGGCTTTAAAAAATAGACACATGAGTGCTGCCAGCATTGCTGCAGAGGTTGAAGATGTGGGAGGTCAGCCTGTCAGTGCTCAGACCATACGCCGCACACTGCATCAACTCGGTCTGCATGATCGTCATCCCAGAAGGAAGCTGACGCACAAGAAAGCTCGCAAACAGTTTGCTGAAGACAAGCAGTCCAAGAACATGGATTACTGGAATGCCCTGTGGTCTGACGAGACCAAGATAAACTTGTTTGGCTCAGATGGTGTCCAGCATGTGTGGCGGCGCCCTGGTGAGAAGTACCAAGACAACTGTATCTTGCCTACAGTCAAGCATGGTGGTGGTAGCATCATGGTCTTGGGCTGCATGAGTGTTGCTGGCACTGGGGAGCTGCAGTTCATTGAGGGAAACATGAATTCCAACATGTGCTGTGACATTCTGAAACAGAGCATGATCCCCTCCCTTCGAAAACTGGGCCTCATGGCAGTTTTCCAACAGGATAACGACCCCAAACACAACCTCCAAGATGACAACTGCCTTGCTGAGGAAGCCGAAGGTAAAGGTGATGGACTAAACCCAATTGAGCACCTGTGGCGCATCCTCAAGTGGAAGGTGGAGGAGTTCAAGGTGTCTAACATCCACCAGCTCCGTGATGTCATCATGGAGGAGTGGAAGAGGATTCCAGTAGCAACCTGTGCAGCTCTGGTGAATTCCATGCCCAGGAGGGTTAAGGCAGTGCTGAATAATAATGGTGGTCACACAAAATATTGACACTTTAGGCACAATTTGGACATGTTCACTGTGGGGTGTACTCACTTATGTTGCAGCTATTTAGACATTAATGGCTGTGTGTTGAGTTATTTTCAGAAGACAGTAAATCTACACTGCTATACAAGTTGTACACTGACTACTCTAAGTTATATCCAAGTTTCATGTCTATAATGTTGTCCCATGAAAAGATATAATGAAATATTTGCAGAAATGTGAGGGGTGTACTCACTTTTGTGATACACTGTATATGCTCCACATTATATTTTACATTACAAATAACTATCTTAGTTTAAATAACTCTGTGAGACTATCCTCTACCTGTCCCTTCAGTAGTCATGGATCATCAGTACAGTAGCGTCGGAACAAAATCATTCCATTAATGAGTTAGGCTATTTAATATATTACACTTCAAATTATGTTTCTTATTTTCAGCTTGAAACTGGATATTTGTGATTAATGGTGTGTATTGGGTTCTACAAAATAAACTACGCTAAGTTGACATTGCAAATGTCCATCTCTCTCTTTAACCGGCTGCATGGGGTCTGTCCTCTGAAAAACAAGTCTGTTAATTTGGCAGCATGTTCTTCTAACCCCCCTTTTCTTTTTCGGCTCCACCTGGCCTCTTCCTGCCCTCCATCACCACCGAGTCCGACTGATGGTTTGCGCTATTTACTTTTACCGGCGCTCCAGAAAAGACGCCTCATGGGCCAAACCAACTTAAACTTTGGGAGGGGGGATTCCCTCAGATGGTAGAACCCATCTGATCTACTGTGATGTAGGGGCTGCGCTGTCAGATGAATGAATGCAAGAAGAAAAATAGAAAAGTGACAGATGTGTCAAAATTATTTTTCCCAACCGGCCCAAACTCGAGACTGACATGAGCCGGCCCATCGGGAATCCTCCCGAATCTCCCGATTAGCCACTCCGGGCTTGGTTACGAAACACTCATACATTTAAAAATGTTCTTAAGAACGAGGTTACAAACACACCATGTTTAGTTCTGTTCAGTTCGGTTCTGTTCAGTTCTGTTCTGTTCTGTTCTGTTTAGTTCTGAGCCCGATGGCGTTCCATATCACCGCCCTCGGGTTTTTGTCAGTGTGACGTCACGGCAGCGTGTAAGAAGTCCGGTAGTTTCAGTAGTTCGGAGTTTTGATGTTTTTGATCTTTAATCCGGTTTATTTAATCCTGAATTAATGATTTAATCCCATATAATCCGGGAACTTTCATCTGACTGGACCCTGTAATCAGATCTCACTGACTGGATCAGATCAGATTAGATCAGAATGGAGACTCACCTGACTGAAGATGAAATGGCTGAAGTGAAAAAGGAAGTAAGTTTATAAACTTCACCAAACTACCCAAACACCCACATTTATCTACATTATACATTATATTATTAACATTTATATACCAAAACTACCCAAACACCCACATTTATCTACATTATACATTATATTATTAACATTTATATACCAAAACTACCCAAACACCCACATTTATCTACATTATACATTATATTATTAACATTTATATACCAAAACTACCCAAACACCCACATTTATCTACATTATACATTATATTATTAACATTTATATACCAAAACTACCCAAACACCCACATTTATCTACATTATACATTATATTATTAACATTTATACACCAAAACTACCCAAACACCCACATTTATCTACATTATACATTATATTATTAACATTTATACACCAAACTACCCAAACACCCATATTTATCTACATTATACATTATATTATTAACATTTATACACCAAACTACCCAAACACCCACATTTATCTACATTATACATTATATTATTAACATTTATACACCAAAACTACCCAAACACTCACATTTATCTACATTATACATTATATTATTAACATTTATACACCAAAACTACCCAAACACCCACATTTATCTACATTATACATTATATTATTAACATTTATACACCAAACTACCCAAACACCCACATTTATCTACATTATACATTATATTATTAACATTTATACACCAAACTACCCAAACACCCACATTTATCTACATTATACATTATATTATTAACATTTATACACCAAAACTACCCAAACACTCACATTTATCTACATTATACATTATATTATTAACATTTATACACCACAACTACCCAAACACCCACATTTATCTACATTATACATTATATTATTAACATTTATATACCACAACTACCCAAACACCCACATTTATCTACATTATACATTATATTATTAACATTTATATACCAAAACTACCCAAACACTCACATTTATCTACATTATACATTATATTATTAACATTTATACACCAAAACTACCCAAACACTCACATTTATCTACATTATACATTATATTATTAACATTTATACACCAAAACTACCCAAACACCCACATTTATCTACATTATACATTATATTATTAACATTTATATACCAAAACTACCCAAACACTCACATTTATCTACATTATACATTATATTATTAACATTTATACACCAAAACTACCCAAACACTCACATTTATCTACATTATACATTATATTATTAACATTTATACACCACAACTACCCAAACACCCACATTTATCTACATTATACATTATATTATTAACATTTATATACCAAAACTACCCAAACACTCACATTTATCTACATTATACATTATATTATTAACATTTATATACCAAAACTACCCAAACACTCACATTTATCTACATTATACATTATATTATTAACATTTATACACCAAAACTACCCAAACACTCACATTTATCTACATTATACATTATATTATTAACATTTATATACCAAAACTTCCCAAACACTCACATTTATCTACATTATACATTATATTATTAACATTTATACACCAAAACTACCCAAACACTCACATTTATCTACATTATACATTATATTATTAACATTTATACACCAAGCTACCCAAACACCCACATTTATCTACATTATACATTATATTATTAACATTTATATACCAAAACTACCCAAACACCCACATTTATCTACATTATACATTATATTATTAACATTTATATACCACAACTACCCAAACACCCACATTTATCTACATTATACATTATATTATTAACATTTATACACCAAACTACCCAAACACTCACATTTATCTACATTATACATTATATTATTAACATTTATATACCACAACTACCCAAACACCCACATTTATCTACATTATACATTATATTATTAACATTTATATACCACAACTACCCAAACACCCACATTTATCTACATTATACATTATATTATTAACATTTATACACCAAAACTACCCAAACACTCACATTTATCTACATTATACATAATATTATTAACATTTATACACCAAACTACCCAAACACCCACATTTATCTACATTATACATTATATTATTAACATTTATATACCAAAACTACCCAAACACTCACATTTATCTACATTATACATAATATTATTAACATTTATATACCACAACTACCCAAACACCCACATTTATCTACATTATACATTATATTATTAACATTTATACACCAAAACTACCCAAACACTCACATTTATCTACATTATACATTATATTATTAACATTTATACACCAAAACTACCCAAACACTCACATTTATCTACATTATACATTATATTATTAACATTTATATACCACAACTACCCAAACACTCACATTTATCTACATTATACATTATATTATTAACATTTATATACCACAACTACCCAAACACCCACATTTATCTACATTATACATTATATTATTAACATTTATACACCAAAACTACCCAAACACTCACATTTATCTACATTATACATTATATTATTAACATTTATACACCAAAACTACCCAAACACTCACATTTATCTACATTATACATTATATTATTAACATTTATATACCACAATTACCCAAACACCCACATTTATCTACAATCACTGCTAAACTAGTTATTCAGTAGAATCAGATTGTTCATGAAACATGAATGCAGGGATGAGTTATGGTATCATGGTATCAGTGATCTCTTTGATCCATAACCCAACTGGTCTTGAGTACTGATATTAGCACCAATGAGTTTAAACCATCATGATTTATTATGTGACCAATAATCAGCTGATTTACTGATTTACATACATGTTACATATAATTCTCCCACAATGCTGTTCTGTTTCTAGGCTCTGGAGACTCTGCGTCCGTACCTGGTTGAGAAGCTAATAGCTGAACGTCATTATGACTACCTGCGTTCTAAGAAGATCCTGACGCGAGAGGACACGGAGGAGATCAACTGCAAGTGCACACGGGGGAAACGTACTGGAAAACTACTGGACATCATATCCGAAAACCCACGCGGCCTCGATACGCTCATCGAATCCATTCAGCGCTGCAGAACGCTTAATTTTATCATCGCTAAAATTACTGACGAAGTGCAGCGCATCAAGAATGCTAAACTGGAGGCGTTGAGAGGTAATGCTAACAATAAATGAGCTTAATTAATCAACAAAACGCAAGAAACTGCCACTATAGCCAGCTAACAAATGCTAGGTTATCTTTTAATACCCCAAACATTTAATTGCATAACATGCTTAAAAATACACCCACCCCCATTCCCCTCATCTCCCCCTGTATGCAGGGCTGAGAATCTGAGGCTGAGCTTTTAAGACTGAACTTCCAACCATTTTGGAAAAAAATCAACCTACATTGGATTGATTTTGCTAACTTAATACACTAGAGGTGAGGTGATGTACCTTACCTTTAGTGTGTGTCGAGTGGCCCCAGCCCTTAGTATGTTTTTCTGTATGTGGCCCTCAGTGTAAAAAGTTTAGACACCCCCGCTATAAACTCATAGCAGTGTTGGATTGGTTTGTGTTCATAAAGATTTTGGGGTTTTTGGGATGAAGGAGTTGCAGTCGTAGCCTAGTGGTTAAGGTACTGGACTAGTAATCAAAATGTCTCTGGTTTAAGCCCCAGCACTGTCAGGTTGCCACTGTTGGGCCCTTGAGCAAGGCCCTTAACCCTCAGTTGCGTAGACAGTATACCGTCACAGTACTGTAAGTCTTAACTGTAACTGTTCAAATTTAAAATCCTCAAACTGCTGTGAGATACGTTATAGGTGAATGTAAACCTTTCATTCAAATAAAATCATTTAGAGAATATGTGGGCGGGGCTTCCTGCTGATAAAACTGTGATGTCATGTCTGTGTGTGCAGCGGTGGGCGTGTCCAGCTCGACGATGAAGGGTGCATCCGGAGCCGGTAACGACCTGTCGAAGGCAGAATTCTTCGACTACCACAAGTTCTCGACTATCTGTCTTCATCCTGAGGGAGAACGAAGCTCCGCCTCCTCTGTGACCAGCAGCTCTATGAACCTATCGTGCACCCCGGGTCGTCAGAAGGGGTCAGATAGCGGCGCTGCTGCTAGTCTTAACGTCGTTTCCTCCACGTCATCGTGCCTTCCCAAACCTGGTGATCCTGGGGCTCCGCCTCTTCCTGATGACATCACTACAGAAGAACAGGATCAGGACAGTGTAGTGTATGAAAGCACAGGAAGTAGCGGGGATGCTAACTTCCTGCCGCTACGCTCACGTTCCTTGAACCCGCTTGTCGATAATATACTTTGAGAGGCGAATGGATCGATTCCCACTTCCTGTGTTCCAAGGTTTCTTTTTCCACTACGTCTCATGAGTGAGCAATACAGAATAGTTTATAAATAATTCATTAGCTTGAATACATCGTATCGAATCTCAGCTCTACCTGCCGGCTAAGGCTGAGCGGCCACATGAACAACGATTGGCCTGTTGTTCAGATATGGGTGGGACTAAGCCGGATGGGGTCTCTCTTTCTCATGACCGGTGCAATTACGACCTCTGTTGGCTGATTGATGGTGCCTGTACAGAGATTAGAAGAGAGTGCTGTCAGGGTGTGTCTCTCCGTACACAACGCTGAGCTGCACTGCACTCATCACAGTGTAGGTGACAAGATGCATACGGCTGCTGCCCACGTGTCGGAGGGGGCGTGGGTTAGCTTCGTTCTCCTCAATCAGAGCGGGGATCGGCATTGGTGGAAAGGAAGCATAATGCAATTGGGAAATTGGACGCCCTAAAAAGGAGAAAATGCATAAAGAAAATAGAAATAATTAATTCATTAGATAAGAAACAATGCCAGTAAACACAACTGTGAGAATAACGTTTAATTCAAACATGTAACCAAAATGCAACTAAACTTTTAACTAGAACTGACATGACGCATCGCATCGACCACCAACCGACCCTCTATACCACACGTGTCAAACTCAAGACCCCCGAGAGCTTAAAAGACTAAAATACTCTGTAAAATCCTACATAAACTGCATCTCCCACAATGTATGCTGATTTAGTGACCTGCGAAGTGACCGCATCCCACCACTAGATGTCAGTGTTTTCACATCAGCATTTAACTGAGGCGGTTTTCCAACAAGTGATGCTGAGAAATGTTTACAATTAATCCAGAAATGTACAAGAAGAGAAAGCGGTGCGTCTCTGGTGTTATGAGGCGTGTCTGTGGTAAAGGAGAACGATATAAATGTAGATATACGTTATAAATATACAGAATAAATTTGGCATTTTGACACCAAACACAGAATTTAACCTCCAAGAAAAACAACAAATTGTCCAAGAATTAAATGGCGACTGTAATCACAGCGGGATGCGTTACAATCGGCTCTCTCGGTGAGAATGAGTTTGACACCCCTGATTTACACCTTCAGCCATATTAAAATCTCAACATTTTCTTCAGATGTGTTAGTCAATATCAGTAAATTAAACCAGAATGTAGCATCAACCATTATTATTATTATTTTTATTATTATTATTATGATTTTAAATTGTAATGACATGAAACTACAGATAGAAAGGATTTAACAAAGGGCTCATGGGAAGAGAGGAAGTGAAGTAAAGGAAGTGGTCGAGAGAAAGTGAACTAGGAGATCGGAACGAAAGGCAAAGTGTTAGACTAGTGGAGTTCCTCAAGGCTCAGTCTGAAGTTTCTAAACGGTCACAGGAAGCGTAAGTGCCCCCTGCTTTAATTCTGGTGCTTTTTAAGGGTTTTTAAATTATGAGCCAACTGTGTGGTCCTCACCACCTTCTATAAACAAACAGCTCTCACTGTGTACTCACGACTGTCCCAAAAATAAACCACAGTTCGGAGATCAGGTGAGAAAAAGTAAGTGCACCCTGTAAATTCATTAACGTGGAGACACTAACAGACTTTATTGTTTTGCTTCACTGTGTTTTTGCACCGTTGCTTCAGTTCACTGATGATTGATGTTTGAGGAACCCACAGCATCTGGGTTAAGGTCTGGACTTGGCCATTCCAACCACTTCTTCTTGATTTGTTCTTAAGCCAATCAAATTTGATTTTTTTCTTTGATTACTTTTCTGTTCTCAGTATCTGTGTAACAGTCAGTATGAGGTGTTTGTGGAGATCCTCTGTGTTTGATTTTTTACTGAACACGGTGCTTTGAATGATGACCAAACATCTCCAGTTTGGTCTCATCAGTGTGAAGGAAATTCTTCTGGACCTTCTGGAGCTTATGGATGCTGCCTACATTCCGTCTGGAAGTAAAACTTCTGGCTTTTTCTAAGAAACTTTTCATAAAAGCCAATTCTGGTCAGAATCTGATCTGTTCTAATGTGCTTACAGGGACTTATAGATCATGTGGTGTAGCTGACCATGGATTTAAATCGTTGCCACCTCTTAGCACTCCTGTCTTGAGGGCTCTCAGCCTGTAAACAGTCCTGCTTCCTGTAAAATGAATTTTAAAGTGTTTGGAGATGCAGACGCCTCATAACCCGTCCCAGATGGATGAGAACTGTTGCTTCTCTGAGGCTGATGTCCAAAAATTCTGTATTTCTAAAGGGAGTCGAACTTCTCGATGATAATCGAATCCTGGCTGTTACTGAGCCTCTGAATAGAAGTAAGAACATATTGAAGTTTGTTGTGGGGTGTTGTTACCTGAGGTTTTGGGTTAGTTAACATAGAATAGAAGAAGGGTGCACTTACTTTTTCCCCACGATTGTGTAGAAGCTGATACACAGTTAAACTCACTGAGTTTATAATTCATCCTGTGTTCCAAACTCAACCTCATTTTCAAGTCCTCCAATCACCATCTAAGTTTTGATCATCACCAGACCAACGCTGGTCCATGCTGGTTTCAGCTGAGGTCTTTGGTGATCCATCCAGATGTTTGTGTTGGTGTGCAGCTGGATTCTTCAGCAGCAACTAGCTTTAACTTACTGTTGAAGCTGATGGCAGCATAAAGAATGTGGGTGGGGTTTAGTGTCATAATAATGTCATGTGACTAATATAATGAAATATGATTGGTTCAGATGTTTGTATTTTATGGTGATGTGTATAATAGTGCTGAGTGCTGGACTGGTTTAACTGTGTAAATATATTGGATTAATGTTAAACGTTGTGTTATATAGAGCATGTATATGTTATATACAGTGCTACATGTTGTCGATGGTGAGGGAATTTTACAGGTTTTATTTGATGTATTTTATAATTGTTTAAAGGTTTTATATGTTTAGTGACGTATTTAATGTCCACAATAATGTTTATCATTTAGGAAATAATACCAAACCATGAATCCTGAAAAGTTGGGACAGGATCTGAAATGCTAATTATAACAGTAATCAGGTTTCTGTAAATCTTTAATCTTTTAATATATACTCCAACAAAAACAAATAATCAGCAAATAATCCATCATTAAAGAAACAATGTCAATAAACACAATCGTTCACAAATCTACGTTACAGTTCTAATACATTCAATAGAAGCCGAATGTCAACAACGCCAGTAAACGCCGCCGACTTCTCTGTGCTCAAGCTCACCTGAAGTGATGCACTGAGGAAACATCTGAATCTCTCAGATTCCTTCATAACCCTGACAGATATCTACACTGACCTCTAACAGTGCATCATCTTCAGTCCACAGATCATTAGGAAGGTAAATTACTCGGTATGGTGATAGAAACGTCCTGTTCCAACGAATGTTTATTACAAACAATAAACTTTATAAACAGTAAATATTGTTTGGGTTTCTGTTTTCAGTTTAATACAGAGAAAACACGACGGCGTATTAGCGCCACTGTAAAATATATATTTATAAGTTTTGATTGTGAGATTAAAGTGGAAATATTACGGCCACAGCTCCCTCACATGAGGGATGTTCATGATGTGGTAAAGTTCTACTCTTGTATCGGTTTCACAAATAAAGAAATCCTTGATCTCCTGCACATCAGCACCAGCGTGTTATTAGTGTAAGGAAGCTGAAACGGCTTTGCAGTAAACTGGGTTTATTTAGAAGAACGTCGCCACCGGTGCCAGTACTGCAACCAAGGCCCAACGTCTCATGGACTGGTACAATAAACTAAAGCTGTACAGCATCGCTATAAACGGTTGCACTGACGGGTTTAGTCGTCATGTCATGTGGATGGAAGCGAATACAAACAACCACCCAAAAATAATCACGGGTTACTGGATAACCACAGTAATGAGCATTATAGACTGCCATCCAGGTACTGAGACCCGAGCTTCTCTGAACTGACGATCCTACGACGACTGCTCACTCCACCATAATATTTCCACTTTATTCTCATAATATTTCCACTTTATTCTCATAATATTTTGACTTTAATCTCGAAATAATTTCAACTTTATTCTCAAAATATTTCCACTTTATTCTTATAATATTTTGACTTTAATCTCGAAATAATTTTTACTTTATTCTCATAATATTTTGACTTAAATCTCGAAATAATTTCAACTTTATTCTCATATTTCCACTTTATTCTCATATTTCCACTTTATTCTCATAATATTTTGACTTTAATCTCGAAATAATTTCCACTTTATTCTCGAAATTGAAACTTAAAAATATTTTTACAGTGACCCTAATACGCATCATATTTATTTTGTTTATTCTGATTTGTTTTGCTATATATAAAATAAAAAGGCTACACAACAAGCAAAAACAAAGATTATTAAACAATTCAAGCAAAAAAAAATTGTCAACAAAGGGGGAAACTTAAAAACAAAATGAAACGTAAATAAGAATGTAAACAATAATGAAAATAAATATAATGATGATTAATAAATAGTTAATAAAGTTATAATAATGTTATTAGATCAGATAAATAAACAAATGATTAAAAATCACCTGCTCCCGGTCCTTGGACACGTCATAATGTGTGGACCAATCAGAGGACGAGATATTGGTTGCTGGGTGACGGCTGCACCAATGAAGGGCGGGGTTAGTGTTTATGGGATTTTCAAACTAAGCCGGATTTCACCTGCGATAATAAAAATAAAACTATAATAATATAAATAAATAAATAAAACACAAACTTGAGTTAATTCTGTATAAACTTAGTGTAGAGTTTATAACCCGCGCTGTGTGTGAGGTTTATTACAGCGCTGCTGCTCCGAGACTCACAACTCAAGGTAAGAACACCTGATGCTAATGCTAATGCTAATGGATTATCAGTGTATGTGGCTTAGCTAGTATAAGTCAGGATAATAAGAGGTTAGCATTAGCAGCGCACCTGAGCTCGATCACCTGATCACACCTGTAACAGCTTCACACAGGTGAGCATTTCTAATGCTAAAGCTAATCTCACTGACTTTACACTGCTAGCTTAGCCTAGCCTAACTCTTTTTAGTTTACTTCATTAGCATTACAGTATTTATCCGGTTTATATTCTTTTATTTTATTATTTAGTAAAAATGTGCGATTTTACTACGTTACTCAAATAATCGATAAATGTTTAAAATAAAATTAACAAAATCAACAAAATCATCTTGTCCATGCTTACATTTACATTTACAGCATTTAGGAGGCGCCTTTATCCCAAGTCCTACAGTACAGTTACAGTATACAATCTGAGCTATTGAGGGTTAAGGGCCTCGCTCAAGGGCCCAACAGCACCAACCTGGCAGTCGTGGGGCTTGAACCAGCGACCTTCTGATTACTAGTCCAGTACCAAATATCAAATCGATATGAAATAACAATTTATTATTTATTTAATCTTACAGAAACCTCAAAACAGAAACATTAATAATAAAGAAATACAAATATTTACTCTCATTCTGCTCTCCACTTCTGCTAACGTTAATTTACATTTACGTTTTCAGCATTTAGTAAACACTTTTTATCCAGAGCGACTTACAGTACACAGCAATACAGCAACTGAGGGTTAAGGGCCTTGCACAAGGGCCCAACAGTGGCAACCTGGCAGTTTCACTGACGAGTGGGATACTGCACGTACAGAGTTTATAGCTCCCCACCAGGCTTTGTGTGCCAGAGACGCCGCTGCTTAAGAGCACCACCAACTCTGCTGCTCACAAATGAAAACATTGTGGACTCCCTTGCTAAATGGGACAGTGGTAGCCTGGTGGGTAGAGCTTCAGGCTATCAATCGAAAGGTCGACAGTTTGAATCTTGGCTCTGCCATGCAGCCACCGTTGGGCCCTTGAGCAAGGCCCTTAACCCTTTCTGCTGCTGCGCTCTGAGCTCAGCTTCCAAACCAGCTGTACTGTACTCCTGTATATGTATATATGAAAATTAAGTGTTCTATACTATTCTACATGTGTAGAATCGTGTGTGTGTGTGTGTTACAGCACTGATGGTAGATGGTGGTAAATCTGCAGTGAATGATGGGAGATCAGTGGAACACTCACACCTCAGTGATGATGATGTCGTCAGATCCTTATCTGGGTAAGAATAATAATATAGTGATTGTCATTATTATTGTTATTATACCAATATATTGTATATATAATATATTATATTGTTATTATTATTGTTTATACTCATTGTGTCTGTCGGTGGTCTTGGTGATGGTCGGTCAGTACTGATCACACCGTACACACTGACCTGAGAGACGTTCATACGTTCCACAGTCCTGGTTAAAGTGAAGCCTTGAGCGCTGTGTTTAACTGTGCTCACACGTGCTCAGTTGTGTTAGTTCTGCTGTGTTTACCTGTGTTCACCTGTGATAGTTCACCTGTACTCACCTGTGTTAGTTCACCTGTGTTAGTTCACCTGTGTTAGTTCACCTGTGTTAGTTCACCTGTACTCACCTGTGTTAGTTCACCTGTGATAGTTCACCTGTACTCACCTGTGTTAGTTCACCTGTGTTAGTTCACCTGTGTTAGTTCACCTGTGATAGTTCACCTGTACTCACCTGTGTTAGTTCACCTGTGTTAGTTCACCTGTACTCACCTGTGTTCAGCTGTTCACCTGTGTTCAGCTGTTCACCTGTGTTCAGCTGTTCACCTGTGTTAGTTCACCGGTGATAGTTCACCGGTGATAGTTCACCTGTGATAGTTCAGCTGTGTTTACCAGTGTTTACCTGTGTTAGTTCACCTGTGATAGTTCACCTGTACTCACCTGTGTTCAGCTGTTCACCTGTGTTAGTTCACCTGTGTTAGTTCACCTGTGTTAGTTCACCTGTGTTAGTTCACCTGTACTCACCTGTGTTCAGCTGTTCACCTGTGTTAGTTCACCTGTGTTAGTTCACCTGTGATAGTTCACCTGTGTTCAGCTGTGTTTACCAGTGTTCACCTGTGTTAGTTCACCTGTGTTAGTTCACCTGTTCACCTGTGTTAGTTCACCTGTGTTAGTTCACCTGTGTTAGTTCACCTGTGATAGTTCACCTGTACTCACCTGTGTTCAGCTGTTCACCTGTGTTAGTTCACCTGTGTTAGTTCACCTGTGTTAGTTCACCTGTGTTAGTTCACCTGTACTCACCTGTGTTCAGCTGTTCACCTGTGTTAGTTCACCTGTGTTAGTTCACCTGTGATAGTTCACCTGTGTTCAGCTGTGTTTACCAGTGTTCACCTGTGTTAGTTCACCTGTGTTAGTTCACCTGTTCACCTGTGTTAGTTCACCTGTGTTAGTTCACCTGTGATAGTTCACCTGTGATAGTTCACCTGTACTCACCTGTGTTAGTTCACCTGTGTTCAGCTGTGTTTACCAGTGTTCACCTGTGTTAGTTCACATGTGATAGTTCACCTGTACTCACCTGTTCAGCTGTTCACCTGTGTTAGTTCACCTGTGATATAGGGCTGGACGATATGGCTAAAATTTATATGACGATATAACTCCTAATTTCGGTCGATACGATATAATTCCGATATCGATATGAATAATACAAATGTCAGAAAAACTGCCAAGAACACCAAAATTGGATGGCTGCACCTGCAAACCTCTTTTCTGGTTTCTGGCAGGAAGTACAAGCTGAATACACGACTGAATCAGTCCGTCCTCTCTTATCAGCTATTTCATCTGCTTCTTTTTCTACTGTGGACAGTGGCGGAGCCAGACAATTTTCATAGGGGTGGCCAGACTGAGACCATTGCTCACACAGGGGTGGCACAGAAACTGTCTGATACCTTATTTTTTGGGAAAAACTAAAATATAGCCTATAACCTTAACATTATGAGGAAGAATTTCAAAGATATTACTTTGCAATACTTAATCATTTTACTGCAAACTTGTGTGTACTGATGAGACTCATCTGAATCCCAGAACATGCCAGTGTGAATGCATGGAAAACACATTTTAATTTTCTTTAAAGAATATGATACATTCTGACCAACACTATTAATCCAAATCAGCATTGAAAATTGATTTTACTTTTAATAACCTTCTACAATGCTGGGGCTTCTTAAAACTGAATATTTTCTGTTAAATAGAAGTGTTATTTAAATGCTATTAAATTGTTTTTCTAAAAAAAGGAAAACCGCCCAATCTGGCAACACTGGAACGTGCAGAGTCCATTCGTGCCTTTACTCGTAGCGCGCAACAACTAATATTAGTGGTATTAGTACTCAGTAGTATTAGTACTCAGTAGTATTAGTACTCAGTAGTAGTAGTACTTTTTCTGTAATAGTGTTGGTGGTTGACGTTTATGTTGAGTGTACTACTGCACTATTTTGGTGGAGAACTACTTGCTTGCGCTGTTGAATTGCGTCCCTGTGGGAACACCTGCGAGCAAAAATGCTTCCGCAAAAAAGTACGCACTGATATAATACCTAATATATATATCGTTCGAATTGTTTAAAAATCATATCACCGTTATTGAAACATTTTCTATCGCGATATATATCGATATCGAATTATTGTCCAGCACTACTGTGATAGTTCACCTGTTCTCACCTGTGTTAGTTCACCTGTACTCACCTGTGTTCAGCTGTTCACCTGTTAGTTCACCTGTGATAGTTCACCTGTGTTCAGCTGTGTTTACCAGTGTTCACCTGTGTTAGTTCACCTGTGTTAGTTCACCTGTGTTCAGCTGTTCACCTGTTAGTTCACCTGTACTCACCTGTGTTAGTTGTTAGTTCACCTGTGTTAGTTCACCTGTGTTAGTTAACCTGTTAGTTAACCTGTGTTAGTTCACCTGTGTTCAGCTGTGTTTACCAGTGTTCACCTGTGTTAGTTCACCTGTACTCACCTGTGTTAGTTGTTCACCTGTGTTAGTTCACCTGTGTTAGTTCACCTGTGTTAGTTCACCTGTGTTAGTTAACCTGTGTTAGTTCACCTGTACTCACCTGTGTTAGTTGTTAGTTCACCTGTGTTAGTTAACCTGTGTTAGTTAACCTGTGTTAGTTCACCTGTGTTCAGCTGTGTTTACCAGTGTTCACCTGTGTTAGTTCACCTGTACTCACCTGTGTTAGTTGTTAGTTCACCTGTGTTAGTTCACCTGTACTTGCCTGTGTTCAGCTTTTTTTTTTAAACATGTGTTCACCTTTGAATACCGTCCAGAGTTTCAGAAACCGTTTTTACACTCCCCCAGACGTGGTGATCTCATGGTCCGGATCTCAGTGCAGATGTGAGAACCCTCACCTACAGTCTGATCTAACCCAGCTGTGTTTGTTTCAGATCCCAAAGATCTGTCCAGCATTTCTCAGATCAGTGCGTCCCAGCACATCCACACGCTTCCATCAGCACATTCCTACAGCGTCCTGAATGCCTTCTGCACTGAGGAGAATGTTCTACAGTGTGTCACCTACATCAACCAGGTCTGAACCGCTATACTACACCTGTACTGTCACCACTAACTGTAGTGTCACTACTGTTTAGGAGAGGGGATAGAGGAGCAGGTGAGGGGATAGACGGAGGGGAAATTTGGACTGATGTATGTACAGGATACAGAATAGATGGACAGGATGGATAAATGGGATAGATGAGTGTGACTGGGTATAGACTGTTGGACAGGAGAGGGGATAGATGGACTGATGGGTGGATAAGTGAGGGGATAGATGGGTGTGCAGAAGAGGGGGTTAGATGGACAGATGAGGGTGAGATGAGTTCCTGTACTGATGCTGTAAGAGAATCTGCAGTGGGACTGTAACCTGAAACATGGTTGTACAGAGCACTGAGTGTGTACACTGGTGTGTGTGTGTACTGGTGTGGTGTGGTGTGGTGTGGTGTGGTGTGTGTGGTGCAGGAGGCCAGCTCTCTGGCTTTAGGTGGTGTGTGTGTGGAGGAGAACCGGGTGAGGAACACTCTGAGTGCCGTACCTGCTCTCAACCTGCTGTACGAGTTACTGCAGCTACACCGGAAACAACAGCGCACCCTACAGGACCTGGAGGTGCGTCAGCTGAAGAACGGCAGCGACCTGGAACACCTGCAGCACAACAACTCTCGTCTCAAGGTAACGCACAACTACACACTGTTACACACTCTGTTACACACTCATAGACACTCGTACACACTGTTACACACACACTGTTACACAACACCTGCACCACAACAACTCTCGCCTCAAGGTAACGCACAACTACACACTGTTACACACTCTGTTACACACTCATAGACACTCGTACACACTGTTACACACACACTGTTACACAACACCTGCACCACAACAACTCTCGCCTCAAGGTAACGCACAACTACACACTGTTACACACTCTGTTACACACTCATAGACACTCGTACACACTGTTACACACACACTGTTACACAACACCTGCACCACAACAACTCTCGCCTCAAGGTAACGCACTAACACACACTGTTACACACTCGTGTACACTGTTATACACTCGTACACACTGTTACACACTCGTGTACACTGTTATACACTCGTACACACTAATACACACTGTTATACACTTGTACACACTGTTACACACTAATACACACTGTTACACAACACCTGCAGCACAACAACTCTCGCCTCAAGGTAACGCACAACTACACAATGTTACACGCTCGTGTACACTCATACACACTAATACACACCGTTATATACTCGTACACACTGTTACACACACTGTTACACAACACCTGCAGCACAACAACTCTCGCCTCAAGGTAACGCACTCTTACACACTGTTACACACTAATACACACTCATACACACTAATACACACTCGTACACACTAATACACACTGTTATACACTCGTACACACTGTAACACACTAATACACACTGTTACACAACACCTGCAGCACAACAACTCTCGCCTCAAGGTAGCACACAACTACACACTGTTACACACTCGTGTACACTCATACACACTAATACACACTGTTACACACACTGTTACACACACTGTTACACACACTGTTACACAACACCTGCAGCACAACAACTCTCGCCTCAAGGTAACGCACACTTACACACTGTTACACACTAATACACACTGTTACACACCCGTGTACACTGTTATACACTCGTACACACTGTTACACACTTGTACACTCATACACTCGTACACACTCATACACACTAATACACACTGTTATACACTCATACACACTGTTACACACTGTTACACACTAATACACACTGTTACACACTCATACACACTGTTACACACTGTTACACACTAATACACACTGTTACACACTCATACACACACATACACACTAATACACACTGTTACACACTCACACACTAATACACACTTATACACTCGTACACACTCATACACACTAATACACACTGTTACACACTCATACACACTTACACACTAATACACACTCATACACACTAATACACACTTATACACTCGTACACACTGTTACACACTCATATACACTGTTACACACTCGTGTACACTGTTATACACTCGTACACATTGTTACACACTAATACACACTAATACACTGTTACACACTAATACACACTCATACACTCATACTCAAGAGAATGCAGGAGAGCTGAACGTAAGTGGAGGAAAACTAAACTTCAAATCCACTATGATCTCTATAAGCAAAGCCTTTGTAGTTTTAACTCAGAGTTAGGCAGGGCTAGACAGCTGCACTTCTCTAAGATCATTAACAGGAACATCAACAACACCCGCACTCTATTCAACGTGGTCCACAAGCTTACAAATCCTCCAAAACGGATCACGCCAGAACTTCTGTCCACAGAGAAATGTAATGAGTTTGCTCATTTCTTCTGTGAAAAAATCAAAACTATTAGACTGACCATTAACTCCACTCAGTCAAACAATAAAACCATGCTGCCCCTACAGACACCTAAAAATAACATGACTATTATGTCACAATTTAATACAATAGACCAAAAAACTCTGGAGAAAACAGTTCAGCATCTTAAATCATCGACATGTTGTCTCGACATGCTGCCATCTGAATTTTTTACAACTATTTTTAACTCTGTAAAAACTGATTTGCAACAAATAGTTAATGGCTCACTAGAATCAGGCATTTTCCCAAAATCACTTAAAATAGCTGCCATTAAGCCACTCCTAAAAAAGAGATCTCTGGATGCGTCTGTGTTAAACAACTACAGGCCGATCTCAAATCTTCCTTTCACAGCTAAGATCATTGAGAAAGTTGTCTACAATCAAGTCAGCAGTTTTTTGAATTCCAGTGGTTCTTTTGACAAATTTCAGTCAGGCTTTCACCACAGCACTGAAACGGCTCTCATAAAAGTGGTAAATGATCTACGGCTGAATAGTGACTCAGGTAAAATATCAGTTCTGGTTTTACTGGATCTTAGTGCAGCCTTCGACACTGTAGATCATAGAATACTGCTGGACAGGTTGGAAAACTGGGTTGGACTTTCCGGAACAGTCCTTAATTGGTTCAGGTCTTACTTAAAAGACCGCAGTTACTTCGTCACTATTGGCAGCTATGAATCTGACAGAGTGGCTATGACATGTGGAATCCCCCAGGGATCAGTTCTCGGACCTCTCCTGTTCAATCTTTATATGCTGCCATTAGGCCAAATGCTACAGGCTAATAACATTAATTACCATAGTTATGCAGATGACACACAGATATATCTGGCTCTCTCACCAGATGATTACAGCCCAATAGATTCACTGTGTCAGTGTTTAGAGGACATCAATAACTGGATGAGCCAGAATTTTTTACAGTTAAATAAGGACAAAACAGAGATTGTCGTGTTTGGCAACAAAGAAAAGAGGTCTAGTGTCATTGAACACCTCAGTTCCCGGGCTCTAAAAACCAAAGACCAAGTCCGAAATCTTGGCGTTCTAATAGACTCAGATCTTACATTCACCAGCCATATAAAAACAATCACCAAAACAGCCTTCTACCATCTTAGAAATATAGCCAAAATCAAGGGTCTAGTGTGCCAACAAGACCTAGAGAAGCTGATCCATGCTTTTATCTCCAGTAGGGTGGACTATTGTAATGGTCTCCTAACTGGACTTCCCAAAAAGACCATTAAACAGTTACAGCTCATTCAGAACGCTGCTGCTAGAGTTTTAACTAAGACGAAGAGAACTGAGCACATCACTCCAGTTCTAAAATCTCTACACTGGCTTCCGGTTAGTTACAGAATAGAATTTAAAGTGCTGCTACTGGTCTATAAATCACTGAATGGGTTCGGCCCAGAATACATCTCAGAAATGTTTAGAGAATATAAACCCAGTAGATCTCTTAGATCCATGGACTCAGGTCAGCTAGTAGAGCCCAGAGTCCAAACTAAACATGGTGAAGCAGCATTTAGTTGTTGGGCTGCATATAACTGGAACAGACTGCCAGGAGATATTAGATGTTCCTCAAACATAGAAATCTTTAAATCCAGGTTAAAAACTTTTCTTTTTTCTTGTGCCTATGATTGAGCTCGAAATTTTTACTATTACCCTCATTTTACCATATTTCTTTTAGTCTTGTTTTAATTCCATATTCTCTAAACTGTAAGGTATATTTTACTATATTTTCTTTTAGTTTTTATGTTTTATTTGCTTATTTCTCTTGTTTTAATTTCGTATTTACCAAATTGTAGGGTATATTTTACAATATTTTCTTTTAATTTTTATCTCTCTTGTTTGAATTTCATGTTTTTAATTGTAACTAAATGTTTGCAAGAAGTCTTTCTGAGGTTCTAGATCTCAGGAATGTTTTAATGCTTTTAATTTTTAATTTTTCCTTATGTAAAGCACTTTGAATTGCCACTGTGTATGAAAGGTGCTATACAAATAAACTTGCCTTGCCTTACACACTAATACACTTATACACTCGTACACACTGTTACACACTAATACACTGTTACACACTCATACACACTGTTACACACTCATACACACTTACACACTCATACACACTCATACACACTCATACACTCGTATACACTGTTACACACTCATATACACTGTTACACACTCGTGTACACTGTTATACACTCGTACACACTGTTACACACTAATACACACTCATACACACTAATACACACTTATACACTCGTACACACTGTTACACACTCATACACACTGTTACACACTCGTGTACACTGTTATACACTCGTACACACTGTTACACACTCATACACACTAATATACACTAATACACACTTACACACTCATACACACTCATACACACTGTTACACACTAATACACACTTATACACTCGTATACACTGTTACACACTGTTACACACTCATACACACTGTTACACACTCATACACACTTACACTAATACACACTCATACACACTTACACACTAATACACACTCGTACACACTGTTACACACTAATACACTGTTACACACTCATACACACTGTTACACACTCATACACACTTACACACTAATACACACTCATACACACTGTTACACACTAATACACACTTACACACTAATACACACTTATACACTCGTATACACTGTTACACACTCATACACACTGTTACACACTCGTGTACACTGTTATACACTCGTACACACTGTTACACACTAATACACACTAATACACACTCGTGTACACTGTTATACACTCGTACACACTGTTACACACTGTTACACACTAATACACACTAATACACTGTTACACACTCATACACACTGTTACACACTAATACACACTTACACACTAATACACACTTACACACTAATACACACTGTTATACACTCGTACACACTGTTACACACTCGTGTACACTGTTACACACTAATACACACTCATACACACTTATACACTCGTACACAGTTACACACTCATACACACTGTTACACACTCGTGTACACTGTTATACACTCGTACACACTGTTACACACTAATACACACTGTTACACACTCGTACACACTGTTACACACTAATACACACTCATACACACTGTTATACACTCGTACACACTAATACATACTATTATACACTCGCACACACTGTTACACACACTGTTACACACTCATACACACTGTTACACACTAATACACACCCGTACACAGTTGCACACTGTTACACACACTAATACACACCCGTACTCACTGTTACACACTGTTACACACACTAATACACACTTATACACTCGTACACACTGTTACACATTAATACACACTGTTACACATTAACACACTAATACACACTGTTATACACTCGTACACACTAATACATACTATTATGCACTCGCACACACTGTTACACACACTGTTACACACACTGTTACACACACTGTTACACACACTGTTACACATTCATACACACTGTTACACACTAATACACACCCGTACACAGTTGCACACTGTTACACACACTAATACACACTGTTATACACTCGTACACACTGTTACACACTAATACACACTGTTACACAACACCTGCAGCACAACAACTCTCGCCTCAAGGTAACACACTACACACTGTTACACACTCGTGTACACTCATACACACTAATACACACTGTTATACACTCATACACACTGTTACACAACACCTGCAGCACAACAACTCTCGCCTCAAGGTAACACACACTTACACACTGTTACACACTAATACACACTGTTACACACTCGTGTACACTGTTATACACTCGTACACACTGTTACACACTTACACACTCGTGTACACTGTTATACACTCGTACACACTAATACACACTGTTATACACTCGTACACACTGTTACACACACTGTTACACACACTGTTACACAACACCTGCAGCACAACAACTCTCGCCTCAAGGTAACGCACAATTACACACTGTTACACACTAATACACACTCATACACACTTATACACTCGTACACACTGTTACACACTCATACACACTAATACACTGTTACACACTCGTACACACTTACACACTAATACACACCTTTACACACTAATACACACTCATACACAGTTATACACTCGTACACACTAATACTGTTACACACTCGTACACACTGTTACACACACTGTTACACACTCATACACACACTCATACACACTGTTACACACTCATACACACTGTTACACACTAATACACACTCATACACACTCATACACACTAATACACACTTACACACTGTTACACACTAATACACACTTACACACTAATACACACTGTTATACACTCGTACACACTGTTACACACTCGTGTACACTGTTACACACTCATACACACTCATACACACTTATACACTCGTACACACTGTTACACACTCATACACACTGTTACACACTCGTGTACACTGTTATACACTCGTACACACTGTTACACACTAATACACACTAATACACTGTTACACACTCGTACACACTGTTACACACTAATACACACTCATACACACTGTTATACACTCGTACACACTAATACATACTATTATACACTCGCACACACTGTTACACACTCATACACACTAATACACTGTTACACACTCGTACACACTTACACACTAATACACACCTTTACACACTAATACACACTCATACACAGTTATACACTCGTACACACTAATACTGTTACACACTCGTACACACTGTTACACACACTTACACACTCATACACACACTCATACACTGTTACACACACTGTTACACACTCATACACACTGTTACACACTAATACACACTTACACACTCATACACACTAATACACACTTACACACTCATACACACTAATACACACTTACACACTGTTACACACTAATACACACTTATACACTGTTACACACTCGTGTACACTGTTATACACTCGTACACACTGTCACACTAATACACACTAATACACTGTTACACACTCATACACACTAATACACACTTATACACTCGTACACACTAATACACACCTACACATTTATACACACTCATACACACTTATACACTCGTACACACTAATACATACTATTATACACTCGCACACACTGTTACACACTCATACACACTGTTACACACCCGTACACAGTTACACACTGTTACACACACTAATACACACTGTTATACACTCGTACACACTGTTACACATTAATACACACTGTTACACATTAATACACACAGTTACACATTAATACACACTTATACACTCGTACACACTGTTACACACTGTTACACACTAATACACACTGTTATACACTCGTACACACACACTGTTACACAACACCTGCAGCACAACAACTCTCGCCTCAAGGTAACGCACACTTACACACTGTTACACACTAATACACACTGTTACACACTCGTATACACTCGTACACACTGTTACACACTGTTACACACTAATACACACTGTTATACACTCGTACACACACACTGTTACACAACACCTGCAGCACAACAACTCTCGCCTCAAGGTAACGCACACTTACACACTGTTACACACTAATGCACACTGTTACACACCCGTGTACACTGTTATACACTCGTACACACTGTTACACACTAATACACACTGTTACACACTCGTACACACTGTTACACAACACCTGCAGCACAACAACTCTCGCCTCAAGGTAACACACAACTACACACTATTACACACTCGTGTACACTCATACACACTAATACACACTGTTATACACTCGTACACACTTACACAACACCTGCAGCACAACATTTACATTTTCAGCATTTAGCAGACGCTTTTATCCAAAGCGACTTACACAATGAGCAACTGAGGGTTAAGGGCCTTGCTCAGGGACCCAACAGTGGCAACTTGGTGATAGCGGGGCTTGAACCGGCAACCTTCTGTTTACTAGTCCAGTACCTTAACCACTGAGCTATCACAACAACTCTCGCCTCAACGTAACACACAACTACACACTGTTACACACACTGTTACACAACACGTTCAGCACAACAACTCTCGCCTCAAGGTAACGCACACTTACACACTGTTACACACTTATACACTCGTACACACTGTTACACACTAATACACACTTTTACACACTCGTGTACACTGTTATACACTCGTACACACTAATACACACTGTTATACACTCGTACACACTGTTACACAACACCTGCAGCACAACAACTCTCGCCTCAAGGTAACACAACTACACACTGTTACACACTAATACACATTTATACACTCGTACACACTGTTACACACTCATACACACTGTTACACACTCGTGTACACTGTTATACACTCATACACACTGTTACACACTAATACACTGTTACACACTCGTACACACTGTTACACACTATTACACACTGTTACACACTAATACACACTCGTACACACTGTTATACACTCGCACACACTGTTACACACTCATACACACTAATACACTGTTACACACAAACTCAAACTCAAAAGAAGCTTTATTGGCATGACAAATAAGGACATTCGTATTGCCAAAGCAAGTTACAGGGAAATATAAACAATAAAAATAAGGAAAAACAAAAATATACAGAACAGTTACATGTGCAAAAAATATAGAATAGAATAAAATATTAATAAAAACAGTGCAAAATAATAACAATAAAAATTATTATATTTACATTAATGAGGTAGAAAAACGATCAGTTTGTGCGTGTGTGTGCGTGTGTGTATGAGTGTGTGTGTGTGTGTGTGTGTGTGTGCTTGCTTGTGTGTGTGTGTGTGTGTGTGTGTGTATGTGTGTATGAGACATGGTCACCCACTGTCCCTCACCTGGTGGCAGGTGTGTGTATAGAGTGCTGCTAGTGTGCAGCTCTCTCTGTGCTCCCCCAGTAGGTGGGGCAGTGTGTCGGGGTCTGGGAGGGAGGTGAAGTTGGGGATGATGTTATTAAATTTAGGGAAGAATTGGGAGCGGACGTGGTGGTACTTGGTACACCGGGTGAGGAAGTGCAGCTCCGTCTCTACTGTACTGAGAGTGCAGTGCTGACACGACCTCTCCTCCCGGGGCAGCCAGGACCGGGTGTGTCGCCCCGTCTCCACGGCCAGGTCGATACATACTATTATACACTCGCACACACTGTTACACACACTGTTACACACTAATACACACCCGTACACAGTTGCACACTGTTACACACACTAATACACACCTGTACACAGTTACACACTGTTACACACACTAATACACACTGTTATACACTCGTACACACTGTTACACATTAATACACACTCGTACACACTGTTACACATTAATACACACTGTTATACACTCGTACACACTTAACACCTGCAGCACAACAACTCTCGCCTCAAGGTAACACACAACTACACACTGTTACACACTCGTGTACACTCATACACACTAATACACACTGTTATACACTCGTACACACTGTTACACACACTGTTACACACACTTACACAACACCTGCAGCACAACAACTCTCGCCTCAAGGTAACGCACACTTACACACTGTTACACACTAATACACACTGTTACACACCCGTGTACACTGTTATACACTCGTACACACTGTTACACACACTGTTACACACACTTACACAACACCTGCAGCACAACAACTCTCGCCTCAAGGTAACGCACACTTACACACTGTTACACACTAATACACACTGTTACACACTCGTGTACACTGTTATACACTCGTAAACACTGTTACACACTGTTATACACTCGTACACACTGTTACACACTAATACACACTGTTACACAACACCTGCAGCACAACAACTCTCGCCTCAAGGTAACACACAACTACACACTGTTACACACTCGTGTAAACTCATACACACTAATACACACTTATACACTCGTACACACTGTTACACACACTGTTACACACACTTACACAACACCTGCAGCACAACAACTCTCGCCTCAAGGTAACGCACACTTACACACTGTTACACACTAATACACACTGTTACACACCCGTGTACACTGTTATACACTCGTACACACTGTTACACACTAATACACACTGTTACACACTTGCGTACACTGTTATACACTCGTAAACACTGTTACACACTAATACACACTGTTACACAACACCTGCAGCACAACAACTCTCGCCTCAAGGTAACGCACACTTACACACTGCTACACACTAATACACACTCATACACACTAATACACACTTATACACTCGTACACACTGTTACACACTCGTGTACACTGTTATACACTCGTACACACTGTTACACACTAATACACACTAATACACTGTTACACACTCGTGTACACTGTTATACACTCGTACACACTTACACACTAATACACACCTGTACACAGTTACACACTGTTACACACACTAATACACACTGTTATACACTCGTACACACTGTTACACATTAATACACACTCGTACACACTGTTATACACTCGTACACACTGTTACACACTAATACACACTGTTATACACTCGTACACACTGTTAACACCTGCAGCACAACAACTCTCGCCTCAAGGTAACACACAACTACACACTGTTACACACTCGTGTAAACTCATACACACTAATACACACTGTTATACACTCGTACACACTGTTACACACACTGTTACACACACTTACACAACACCTGCAGCACAACAACTCTCGCCTCAAGGTAACGCACACTTACACACTGTTACACACTAATACACACTGTTACACACCCGTGTACACTGTTATACACTCGTACACACTGTTACACACACTGTTACACACACTTACACAACACCTGCAGCACAACAACTCTCGCCTCAAGGTAACGCACACTTACACACTGTTACACACTAATACACACTGTTACACACTCGTGTACACTGTTATACACTCGTAAACACTGTTACACACTAATACACACTGTTATACACTCGTACACACTGTTACACACTAATACACACTGTTACACAACACCTGCAGCACAACAACTCTCGCCTCAAGGTAACACACAACTACACACTGTTACACACTCGTGTAAACTCATACACACTAATACACACTGTTATACACTCGTACACACTGTTACACACACTGTTACACACACTTACACAACACCTGCAGCACAACAACTCTCGCCTCAAGGTAACGCACACTTACACACTGTTACACACTAATACACACTGTTACACACCCGTGTACACTGTTATACACTCGTACACACTGTTACACACTAATACACACTGTTACACACTCGCGTACACTGTTATACACTCGTAAACACTGTTACACACTAATACACACTGTTACACAACACCTGCAGCACAACAACTCTCGCCTCAAGGTAACGCACACTTACACACTGCTACACACTAATACACACTCATACACACTAATACACACTTATACACTCGTACACACTGTTACACACTCGTGTACACTGTTATACACTCGTACACACTGTTACACACTAATACACACTAATACACTGTTACACACTCGTGTACACTGTTATACACTCGTACACACTTACACACTAATACACACTAATACACTGTTACACACTCGTACACACTAATACACAGTTACACACTCATACACACTCATACACACTGTTACACACTAATACACACTGTTACACACTCATACACACTCATACACTCGTACACACTGTTACACACTCATACACACTAATACACACTAATACACTGTTACACACTCGTACACACTAATACACAGTTACACACTCATACACACTCATACACACTGTTACACACTAATACACACTGTTACACACTCATACACACTCATACACTCGTACACACTGTTACACACTCATACACACTAATACACACTAATACACTCGTACACACTTACACACTCATACACACTCATACACACTCATACACACTGTTACACACTGTTACACACTGTTACACACTCATACACACTAATACACACTTATACACTCGTACACACTGTTACACACTGTTACACACTCATACACACTAATACACACTTATACACTCGTACACACTGTTACACACTCATACACACTGTTACACACTCGTGTACACTGTTATACACTCGTACACACTGTTACACACTCATACACTGTTACACACTCATACACACTGTTACACACTAATACACACTTACACACTAATACACACTGTTACACACCCGTGTACACTGTTATACACTCGTACACACTGTTACACACTAATACACACTGTTACACACTCGCGTACACTGTTATACACTCGTAAACACTGTTACACACTAATACACACTGTTACACAACACCTGCAGCACAACAACTCTCGCCTCAAGGCAACGCACACTTACACACTGCTACACACTAATACACACTCATACACACTAATACACACTTATACACTCGTACACACTGTTACACACTCGTGTACACTGTTATACACTCGTACACACTGTTACACACTAATACACACTAATACACTGTTACACACTCGTGTACACTGTTATACACTCGTACACACTTACACACTAATACACACTAATACACTGTTACACACTCGTACACACTAATACACAGTTACACACTCATACACACTCATACACACTGTTACACACTAATACACACTGTTACACACTCATACACACTCATACACTCGTACACACTGTTACACACTCATACACACTAATACACACTAATACACTGTTACACACTCGTACACACTAATACACAGTTACACACTCATACACACTCATACACACTGTTACACACTAATACACACTGTTACACACTCATACACACTCATACACTCGTACACACTGTTACACACTCATACACACTAATACACACTAATACACTCGTACACACTTACACACTCATACACACTCATACACACTCATACACACTGTTACACACTGTTACACACTCATACACACTAATACACACTTATACACTCGTACACACTGTTACACACTCATACACACTAATACACACTCATACACACTAATACACACTTATACACTCGTACACACTGTTACACACTCATACACACTGTTACACACTCGTGTACACTGTTATACACTCGTACACACTGTTACACACTCATACACACTCATACACTGTTACACACTCATACACACTGTTACACACTAATACACACTTACACACTAATACACACTCATACACACTGTTATATACTCGTACACACTGTTACACACTAATACACACCCGTACACAGTTGCACACTGTTACACACACTAATACACACCCGTACACAGTTGCACACTGTTACAAACACTAATGCACACTGTTATACACTCGTACACACTGTTACACACTAATACACACCCGTACACAGTTGCACACTGTTACACACACTAATACACACTAATACACACCCGTACACAGTTACACACTGTTACACACACTAATACACACTGTTATACACTCGTACACACTGTTACACACTCGTGCACACTCATACACACTAGGGCTGGGTATCGCCACCAATTTCCTGGATCGATTCGATTCCGATTCACCAGGTCCCGATTCGATCTTCGATTTTCGATTTTAGATTCGATTTTCGATCAAATTTCGATTCAACACATTTAGGCATATTTGAGTTACATTAACAGGTTTTGTTTACATATGTACAGATGTTCAGAGAACGAATGTGATACTTGTACAAAGAACACTCATTATTAAAAATATTTGTGTATTTTGTTTACATAAATAATTAATCCAAAACAGAAAACAGTAACATTCAACAGCCAGGTGTATGTTTACATTACATTTACAATGTTGTAGCATGTCAGACAAATGAAATAATAATAAAAAATGAATGTTACTGTTTTCTTCCATTTGTCTGACATGCTACAACATTGTAAATGTAATGTAAACATACACCTGGCTGTTGTACAGCTTATGCCAAGTTTACACGACACGACACTCTGATTAACACCTGGTCACTGTAATGTTCACACTACACGACTGATCGGCGTTGGGGAGTTTTACACTACACCATCTATCACCAGGGGGAATCACAGGCGAGCTTCTCTGCTCTCCAAAACTACGTTCTGTCACGAAAACACACGTGAGAAGTGATGAAAGGTTTAATGATACCACGTCCAAACATGCACATCAACAAGTAGCGAGAGATGAAAGTTTGTGCGCTGATGAAATAAATGAATCTGAGTGGATTTGGCAACACGAGCAGCATGGATCGTTCTGTAGTGAGTTGGAGGTTAATAAATATTTTGTTTTGTAGAGAACGATCTCGCGTGTGCTGATGTATTCTGATAGAAACTATATTGCGCTCCACGACCTGTTTCCAACCTCGCCCCTGTGTTTCCCCTCGCTGTTTCTCACATCGATCGAGAGCCGAGTTTTGATCGCAGAGCGAACACCGAGTTCCTCCCGAATCCAGAGCCGAGCGAAAATCAGTGCAGAAAGTTGTGTAGTGGTCATAACTTGAGCTTCTGCCATGCTAAACTGATGTGCAGGTCAGATCTCGTTGCATGAAAAAACAGTGGCTGGTCACGCGAAATTAAAGGGGGTAACAATAGTAATAGATTTCCGTGTGCACCGTAAAAAGGGGCGTATTTAAAAAATCGATCTCACATTTATATGAATCGATATCGGATCGTTCAAATAAAGATCGATTAAAATCGAAAAATCGATTTTATAAACCCACCCCTAATACACACTGTTATACACTCGTACACACTGTTACACACACTGTTACACACACTGTTACACACACTGTTACACAACACCTGCAGCACAACAACTCTCGCCTCAAGGTAATGCACACTTAAACACTGTTACACACTAATACACACTGTTACACACCCGTGTACACTGTTATACACTCGTACACACTGTTACACACTAATACACACTGTTACACACTCGTGTACACTGTTATACACTCGTACACACTGTTACACACTAATACACACTAATACACTGTTACACACTCGTACACACTGTTACACACTAATACACACTAATACACTGTTACACACTCGTGTACACTGTTATACACTCGTACACACTGTTACACACTCATACACACTCATACACACTGTTACACACTCGTGTACACTGTTATACACCCGTACACACTGTTATACACTCGTACACACTTACACACTAATACACTGTTACACACTCATACACACTGTTACACACTCATACACACTGTTACACACTAATACACACTGTTACACACTAATACACACTCATACACACTGTTATACACTCGTACACACTAATACATACTATTATACACTCGCACACACTGTTACACACACTGTTACACACTAATACACACCCGTACACAGTTGCACACTGTTACACACACTAATACACACCTGTACACAGTTACACACTGTTACACACACTAATACACACCTGTACACAGTTACACACTGTTACACATTAATACACACTGTTATACACTCGTACACACTGTTACACATTAATACACACTGTTATACACTCGTACACACTGTTACACACTAATACACACTGTTATACACTCGTACTCACTGTTACACAACACCTGCAGCACAACAACTCTCGCCTCAAGGTAACGCACACTTACACACTGTTACACACTAATACACACTGTTACACACCCGTGTACACTGTTATACACTCGTACACAGTTACACACTAATACACACTGTTACACACTCGTGTACACTGTTATACACTCATACACACTGTTACACACTAATACACACTAATACACTGTTACACACTCGTACACACTGTTACACACTAATACACACTAATACACTGTTACACACTCGTACACACTGTTACACACTAATACACACTTACACACTAATACACACTCATACACACTGTTATTCACTCGTACACACTAATACATACTATTATACACTCGCACACACTGTTACACACACTGTTACACACTCATACACACTGTTACACACTAATACACACCTGTACACAGTTGCACACTGTTACACACACTAATACACACTTATACACTCGTACACACTGTTACACACTAATACACACTGTTATACACTCGTACACACTGTTACACATTATTACACACTGTTATACACTCGTGCACACTGTTACACATTAATACACACTGTTATACACTCGTACACACTAATACACTATTACACACTCGTACACACTGTTACACACTAATACAGTTACACACTAATACACACTCATACACACTAACACACTCGTACACACTAATACACTGTTACACACTTGTACACACTGTTACACACTAATACACACTGTTATACACTGTTACACACTCATACACAGTGTTACACACTGATACACACCCGTACACAGTTGCACACTGTTACACACACTAATACACACCCGTACACAGTTACACACTGTTACACACACTAATACACACTGTTATACACTCGTACACACTGTTACACACACTGTTACACACACTGTTACACACTCATACAAACACTAATACACACTTGTACAGTTACACACTGTTACACACTTATACACACTGTTACACACTAATACACACTGTTATACACTCATACACACTTTTACACACTGTTACACACTAATACACACCCGTACACACTAATACACACTGTTATACACTCGTACACACTGTTATACACTCGTACACACTGTTACACACTGTTACACACTAATACACACTGTTACACACTAATACACACTGTTACACACTCGTACACACTGTTACACACTAATACACACTCATACACACTGTTATTCACTCGTACACACTAATACATACTATTATACACTCGCACACACTGTTACACACACTGTTACACACTCATACACACTGTTACACACTAATACACACCTGTACACAGTTGCACACTGTTACACACACTAATACACACTTATACACTCGTACACACTGTTACACACTAATACACACTGTTATACACTCGTACACACTGTTACACATTATTACACACTGTTATACACTCGTGCACACTGTTACACATTAATACACACTGTTATACACTCGTACACACTGTTACACACTAATACACACTCATACACACTGTTATACACTCGTACACACTAATACACTATTACACACTCGTACACACTGTTACACACTAATACAGTTACACACTAATACACACTCATACACACTAACACACTCGTACACACTAATACACTGTTACACACTTGTACACACTGTTACACACTAATACACACTGTTATACACTGTTACACACTCATACACAGTGTTACACACTGATACACACCCGTACACAGTTGCACACTGTTACACACACTAATACACACCCGTACACAGTTACACACTGTTACACACACTAATACACACTGTTATACACTCGTACACACTGTTACACACACTGTTACACACACTGTTACACACTCATACAAACACTAATACACACTTGTACAGTTACACACTGTTACACACTTATACACACTGTTACACACTAATACACACTGTTATACACTCATACACACTTTTACACACTGTTACACACTAATACACACCCGTACACAGTTACACACTAATACACACTGTTATACACTCGTACACACTGTTATACACTGTTATACACTCGTACACACTGTTACACACTGTTACACACTAATACACACTGTTATACACTCGTACACACTGTTACACACACTGTTACACACTAATACACACCCGTACAGTTACACACACTGTTACACACACTGTTACACACACTGTTACATACACTGTTACACACACTGTTACACACTAATACACACCTGTACACAGTTACACACTTTTACACACTAATACACACCGTTACACACTAATACACACTGTTACACACACTGTTACACACTGTTACACACACTGTTACACACTAATACACACCCGTACACTGTTACACACAAATACACACCCGTACACAGTTACACACTAATATACACTAACATACACTGTTACACACTAATACACACTTTAGCTTCTCTCCTCCTCACACACATTTCAGCCTATAAGAACTCAGTACTGACCTCGCTGTGTCTCCCCCAGCCAATGGGACCCAGTTAAAGTAGTGTTGTTGTGATGGTGTGTGTGTGTGTGTAGGATCAGCTGGAACACACTCGGAGGGAGAACTCGGGTCTGCACGAGGGAGAACGGCAGCTTCACCTGAAGATCAGAACCCTACAGAGCTGTTTAAAGTCGGAGAAAGAGGAAGTAGGTCCTTCATTCATTACTGCTGATATAAGCGCTGCTCACAGTGCTCAGTGTTT